>NC_041380.1:581690545-581692192 GCF_002162155.2 Triticum dicoccoides
TGCTTGGTCGACGCTACGTACTATACATACGTATAGAGAGGACTAGACACGCTAGCTAGCTAGTAAGCAAACGAAGGAAATAGAAGATCGTCATGAACATATATGCATACAGAGAGAAGTGATATCGACCACCTCTCCTTCTCCGAGAGATTGGTCGAACAACAAGTTCTCGTATATCTATCCGACACTACCGGCTACATATATACAATAATTATCTCTTACAAATATAATCATACGGACTCATGGTCCACATAGTATTCTTCGTCTTCAGCGATCACGTGGTCAAGAAAGAATGCCGCCAATTCCTCTTGAATTGCTCGCATGTGAGCTGGTGCTAGGAGTTCATCCGCTTCCGAAACATCTAATTTGAAGAAGGGGGTCAATACATATATATATATTTATATATATATATATATATATATATGAATGAATGAAACTCAAGACAAATGATGGTAATAAAATAAAAATTGTGAATGTTGTTATTTACGTACTTCATATTGTTCGTCAGTGTAGCCCCGCTCATAGGCCGTGTGGCGGATGGACTCGCAAACGTAGTTCCCTTTTTCCTGCCACAACCACTTTAGAAGAAATAGAGGTCAATCAAACTAATAAGCAAGAATGCCAAATCAATAGGAGATGCGCGGAACATGCTACTATAGTACTTACTTTCGAGTGTCTAAATTGCAGCTTCTTCGGGAGTCCTGGAGCTTTTTTGGAGAATTTTTTCCAAACCCTGCCAGACAAAGAAAACAATTACTTGATATATCAGGAAATGAACAAAGATGCTGATATGGTGGATAATGATCGATTTAACTTACTTCTCGAGCATTTGAGTCATGTCTGCATAGTCTTGGGGATCTTTTCATTTTGAGTCTAAGACAGTTACTAGTCCCTGCTCAAGCTTAATCTCTAGGAGAACATAGTGGTAACTGCACACACATGCATAAATCATCAATTACATTACTATAACCTTGACTAATATATATATAAGGGAAACCGAATACGCACAAGACAATAACACTCACTTGAAGTTGTAAGGAAAGAGTATTATATCTTTGTTTTCATTTATTACCAACGATCGTAGCAAGTTGGCCTCGGTATCTGCGGCATGAAATTTAACCTGAGTTGCATCTATGAGATATGTGTTAATGAACCCAATATCACCGACTTGTCTTTTCTTCAATTCGGCGATCTTCAATCTGCATATAATAGTGAGGATGATTATAAATACATGCAATGAAAGAGCTGAGATATATAGAGATTCTTAATGACAGAAGTAGTACTACTTACAGACGGTAGCAGGTGACCGTTGTTTTATCGAGGGCCAATTGATTGAAAAACTGAAATAACTCCTCAAATGGAACAGGCAACAGTTCAATTCCAACGAGGTCATGCTCCTTTTTAAATTTCACATACAAAGTACTCCTCGCCCCAGAGTCTCTGCAGATTTTCAAGTACCAATCATGAAATCTTCGCATCATCGTTGATAGAGATCTTTCATCTTTGACGAGAGGCTTCCCGTACTCGTATCTTTGTATCTGCACCTCTATGGGTTCATAATGTACATCGTCGGGCAGGTAATCACCAAGATTGCTATAACCGGGCACCATCCTCGGATCATTAGCGACGTTGTTGCTAGGCACCTTG
>NC_041380.1:581692385-581695325 GCF_002162155.2 Triticum dicoccoides
TGCTTCGCTTGTTCGCCGAGCTGGGCAATTTGTTTCCCATCTCGTCGTTCTTTCAGCCTTTGATCACTGACAGTACTTCTGGACCGCTCCGCTTCGGCAAATTCCTTTCTAATAATGCGCTCATAGTTTCCTTTCGGCAGAGACTTGGGTGGTTTTGTCAGGGCAGCCAGAGTGCGCTTCGCTTTCACCGGATCTACCTTCTCCTCTGGAGGTGGATGTCTCTTTGCTTTCAACCCTTGAAACCAGTCATCCACTTCGGTTCGCGCGATCTCGGCGTTCTCCTCCGGGGTCCTCTCGTATGGTAACTTCTCTGGAGTCTTCAAAGAAGGACCGAATCTGTATGTCCTCCCGCCTCTGGCTGTACTGCTAGACGCCGGCCGAGCAGACGGAGTGGTTGTCTTCTTTACTTGCTTACGAGGCAGAGGAGAAGGACTATGACGCGCCGGAGCAGCCGGAGCGGCGGCAGGTCTCTTCTGCCCTTGCTAGCGAGGCGGAGAAGGAGGAGGCTGGCTGCTCGGGCGCGTCGGTGCAGGTGGAGAAGGAGGCGGAGTGCCGCCATGCATTGGAGAAGGAGCCGGTCGAGTGCCCTGATCGTCACTCGCCGGAGGAGGAGGCGGTGGAGGAGGCGAAGTGCCCTAACTCGCCGGAGAAGGAGGCGGTGGAGGAGGCGGAGTGCCCTGACTTGCCAGAGGAGGAGGAGGAGGCAGAGGCGTCCAGTTCGGAAGGTTGATAAGCTCCTTCCGCCATAGGCATGGACTCTTTAGAGTAGACCCCAGCCAGTCTCCCCTTCACCGGTAGGGTGGTCAAGCTGGAGGTCCTCAAATCCCTCCGTTATTTCATCCACACTCACCCTAGCATATCCTTATGGAATCGGCCGGCAGTGAAAAGTTGCGCCGGGTTCAGTAGGATAAACAGAGCCAACAGCTGCCTTGACCTTCAAATTCATCCATTGCGTCGTAAGGTGGCAATTTTGAGACTCCGTGATAGCATCCACGGGATAGTTGACAGGAGCCGTCAAGGCATGCTCCGGCTGAAGCAGCTCGGTGGAAGCCATGCTGCTTCTCCGCTGAGATGGCGGGGTAGCTTCAGGGGAAGCTTCGGCAGTATGTTTGCTGCAATTTGCTTCTCGTTCCTCTATCGCCTGCATTTGGGTCTGCTGCACTTTTTTCCTCCTCTCATGGGATTTGTAACCGCCTGCGTCCGGAAACCCAACCTTCCACGGAATGGAGCCTGGCGTGCCACGTGTCCATCCAGGGTGCTCAGGATTCCCGAGGGCCATTATGAGCTCGTCGTTCTCTCTGTCTAAAAAGAACGTCCCTTGCAGCGCTTCTTTGATATACTGCTGAAGCTTCCTGACTGGTATGTCCATTTGATCGTTCGTCCAAATGCACTTCCCTGTTACAGGGTCCAAGGTTCCGCCAGCCCCGAAGACCCAAGTCCGGCAATGGTCTGGCCAGTTAATTGTCTCTGGTTCGATCCCCTTATCAACCAGATCATTCTCAGTCTTGGCCCACTTAGGCCGGGCTACGAGGTAGCCACCTGACCCCGTGCGATGGTGATGCTTCTTCTTCGCAGCATTTTGCTTGTTTGTCGCCGACATCTTCTTACTCTTTTCCGATGTCTTGTGGGCCACAAATGCGGGCCAGTGATCTCTGATCTTCTCATATCTGCCCTTGAATTCTGGTGTCTCATTATTTTCAACAAACTTATTCAGCTCTTTCTTCCACCTCCTGAATAGTTCTGCCATCCTCTTAAGAGCAAAAGACTTGATTAATTGCTCTTTAACTGGCTTCTCTGGATTATCCTCTAGCGGTAGGGTGAAATTTGACTTCAGCTCAGTCCAAAAGATCATTTTTCTGCATATCATTGACATAAGACACCTCAGGGTCTTCTGTAGCCGGCTTAAACCATTGATGGATGCTGATCGGGATCTTGTCCCTAACCAAAACCCCGCACTGAGCAACAAATGCGCTCTTTGTCCGGAGGGGTTCAATCGATTGACCGTCGGGCGCGATTGCTATGATCTCAAACTTTTCATCCGAGCTCAACTTTTTCTTCGGGCCTCGTCTCTTTACCGAAGTTGTGCTCGATCCAGGGGGCTAGAAAAAAGAATAAAGACTTATTTAATATGTGTACATACCAAAACAATGAATGCATTAATTAGCTAGTCAGCAGAAGCTTAACTAATATATATACCTGGCCGGACTCGGTTCGGTCATCGGAGACGTCATCACGGTCTCCTTCTTGCACCGGCATTGGGTCATCGGAGCCGTCCTCACGGTCTCCTTCTTGCACCGGCATTAGGTCACCGGAGCCATCATAATCATAGCCAGCTGCTTCTAGACCATCGGTGTCGTTGAGAAACAACGAGCAGACGGCATCACTTCCTCGTGCGATTATGTCCCCCAACAACTCTTCTTGTACTTCGTCTCGGGCGGTGTCCATAGTTTCTACAAATATTGACAACATGGCAATTATTATTCAAACATGACAGATGGATATATTAGTGGCAAACGTAGTACTAATATTAATTAGTGGCCTCGATGCTGCTTCTCTAGGGTTTGGGGTGGCCTCGACGCTGCTTCTCTAGGGTTTGGAGTGGCCTCGACGCTGCTTCTCTAGGGTTTGGGGTGGCCACGACAACGCTTCAATGATAAAAAAAAGAGGAAGAAGAAGAAAAAAAGAGGAGAAGAAAGAATAGAGGAGTTACTCCTCTATTCTTTCTTCTCCTCTTTTTTTCTTCTTCTTCCTCTTTTTTTTATCGGGAACGAGGGTCGTCGAGGGTTAGGGTCACCGAGCGGTAGAGGAAACCCTAAATATAAAGTATCGTGGCTGTGAGATACATGTGGCCGTCGGTGTCGGACACTACATCCACGTCCCACAAGTGACGTGGGCGTTGAAGCCCGAGCCACTTGTGGGACGTGGATGTAGTGTCCGACA
>NC_041380.1:581695857-581774789 GCF_002162155.2 Triticum dicoccoides
GAAGAAGAAGAAAAAAAAGAGAAGAAGAGGAAGAAGAAGAAAAAAAAGAAGAAAAAAAAGAGAAGAAGAGAAGAAGAAGAAAAAAAGAGCAGAAGAAGATTCTGCTCTTTTTTTCTTCTTCTTCCTCTTTATTTTATCAGAAACGAGGGTCGTCGAGGGTCAGGGTCGCCGAACGGTAGAGGAAACCCCGCCCGCGCCACTTGTGGGACGTGGATGTAGTGTCCGACACCGACGGCCACATGTATCTCACACCGACGATACTTTCTATTTAGGGTTTCTCCTCTACTGCTCGGCGACCCTCGACGACCCTTGTTCCCGATAAAAGAAAGAGGAAGAAGAAGAAAAAAAAGAGGAGAAGAAAGAATAGAGGAGAAGAGGAAGAAGAATTAAAAAAAGAGGAGAAGAAAGAATAGAGGAGAAGAACTCCTCTATTCTTTTTTCTCCTTTTTTTTTTCTTCTTCCTCTTCTTTTTTTACCCTCTTCTTCCTCTCATGTTCGACGACCCTCGACCCCTCGGCGACCCTAGACCCCCTCTTTCTTTCCTCTTCTTATTTTCTTCTTTCCTATCCTTCTTTTTCTAAAATTGTAACTTTTGCATATATAAAACTTTTCTAAAATTGTAACTTTCTATATATGAACAAAAAAATTACTATGAACAAAAAAACATTTTTAACATATATATTTAGCAAATTCTAGCCACATACATGACATACACATATACATTATAGCCACATACACATATACATCACATATGAACAAAAAAATAAACTAATAAAAATAAAAAAACATATTGCAACATATAAACAAAAACATATAGCCACATACATACACATACATTATATATATATGAAAAAAATAAACTAATAAAAAAAGTGGTGGCGCCGGTGGGGCAGAGGGGCATGGCGGCAGCGGTGGCACCGGCGGGGCAGGGCAGGGCAGGGGTGCGGCAGCGAGGCAAGGCAGGGGCGCGAGGCAGGTGCTCACAGAGGGGTGGCGGAGCACGGCGGGCGGCGTGGGGGCGCGGGGACGACGGTGAGGTGGCGTTCGAGGGCGGCGGTGACGGCAAAGTTGAGCAGCCTGACGGCGTCGGAGGCAGCGACGACGGTGAGTTGGACCAGCCTGACGGCGTCGAAGGCGGCGGCGACGACGAGGTGGAGCAGCCTGACGGCTCGGCGGCGACGGCGACGAGGAAGAGCAGCAGGCGTCGGGCGGAGAAGAAAGGGATGGATTGACCCATTTGCACTTAGACAAAGGGACCTTAAAATCAGGTCCGTAGTCAAGTTCCCATATGTCCACTATGTAACCATAATATGTGTCCTTTCCGCTCTCGGTTGCTGCATCAAAGCGGACACCGCTGTTTTGGTTGGTGCTCTTTTGATCTTGGGCGATCGTGTAAAATGTATTCCCATTTATCTCATATCCTTTGTAATTAAGTCAATACAGTCAAAGATGGTCCCCTGGACAACAAGTACAACTCATCACAAACAGTGTTGTCACCTCTGAGACGTGTTTCCAACCAACTGCTGAAAGTCCTGATGTGTTCACATGTAATCCAGTCATCGCACTGCTTCGGGTGTTTGGAGCGCAGACTGTTCTTGTGTTCATCGACATACGGGGTCACCAAGTTAGAGCTCTGTAGAACTGTGTAGTGTGCTTGAGACCAAGAATATCCGTCCCTGCATATTATTGAGTCTCTTCCAAGAGTGCCTTTTCCAGTCAGTCTCCCCTCATTCCGCGATTTAGGGAGACCTATCTTCTTAAGGCCGGGAATGAAGTCAACACAAAACCCGATAACATCCTCTGTTTGATGGCCCATGGAGATGCTTCCTTCTGGCCTAGCGCGGTTACGGACATATTTCTTTAGGACTCCCATGAACCTCTCAAAGGGGAACATATTGTGTAGAAATACGGGCCCCAGGATGACAATCTCGTCGACTAGATGAACTAGGACATGCGTCATGATATTGAAGAAGGATGGTGGGAACACCATCTTGAAACTGACAAGACATTGCACCACATCACTCCTTAGCCTTGGTACGATTTCTGTATCGATCACCTTCTAAGAGATTGCACTGAGGAATGCACATAGCTTCACAATGGCTAATCGGACGTTTTCCGGTAGAAGCCCCCTCAATGCAACCGGAAGCAGTTGCGTCAAAATCACGTGGCAGTCATGAGACTTTAGGTTCTGAGACTTTTTCTCTGGCATATTTATTATTCCCTTTATATTCGACGAGAAGCCAGTCGTGACCTTCATACTGAGCAGGCATTCAAAGAAGATTTCTTTCTCTTCTTTCGTAAGAGGGTAGCTGGCAGGACCTTTATACTGCTTCGGAGGCTTGCCGTCTTTTTCGTGCAAACGTTGCAGGTCCTCCCATGCCTCAGGTGTATATTTTGTCTTCCCATACACGCACAAGAAGCCTAGCAGGTTCACGCAAAGGTTCTTTGTCACGTGCATCACGTCGATTGAGGAGCGGACCTCTAGGTCTTTCCAGTAGAGTAGGTCCCAAAATATAGATTTCTTCTTCCACATGGGTGCGTGTCCCTCAGCGTCATTCGGAACAGCTAGTCCACTGGGACCCTTTCCGAAGATTACGTAGTGTAAATCATTGACCATAGCAAGTACGTGATCACCGGTACGCATGGCGGGCTTCTTCCGGTGATCTGCCTCACCTTTGAAATGCTTGCCTTTCTTTCGACATTGATGGTTGGTTGGATGAAATTGATGATGGCCCAGGTACACATTCTTCCTACATTTGTCCAGGTATATACTTTTAGTGTCATCTAAATAGTGTGTGCATGCATGGTATCCTTTGTTTGTCTGTCCTGAAAGGTTACTAAGAGCGGGCCAATCGTTGATGGTCACGAACAACAATGCCTTAAGGTTAAAGTCCTCCTGTCTGCGCTCATCCCACGTATGTACACCGTTTCCATTCCACAGCTGTAAAAGTTCTTCAACTAATGGCCTTAGGTACTCATCAATTTCGTTGCCGGGTTGCTTAGGGCCTTGGATGAGAACTGGCATCATAATGAACTTCCGCTTCATGCACATCCAAGGAGGAAGGTTATACATACATAGAGTCACGGGCCAGGTGCTGTGATTGCTGCTCTGCTCCCCGAAAGGATTAATGCCATCCGCGCTTAAAGCAAACCATACATTACTTGGGTCCTTTGCAAACTCATCCCAGTACTTTCTCTCGATTTTTCTCCACTGCGACCCGTCAGCGGGTGCTCTCAACTTCCCATCTTTCTTTCGGTTCTCACTGTGCCATCGCATCAACTTGGCATGCTCTTTGTTTCTGAATAGACGTTTCAACTGTGGTATTATAGGAGCATACCACATCACCTTCGCAGGAACCCTCTTCCTGGGGGGCTCGCCGTCAACATCACCAGGGTCATCTCGTCTGATCTTATACCGCAATGCACCGCATACCAGGCATGCGTTCAGATCCTTGTATGCACCGTGGTAGAGGATGCAGTCATTAGGGCATGCATGTATCTTCTCCACCTCCAATCCTAGAGGGCATACGACCTTCTTTGCTGCGTATGTACTGTCGGGCAATTCGTTATCCTTTGGAAGCTTCTTCTTCAATATTTTCAGTAGCTTCTCAAATCCTTTGTCAGCCACAGCATTATCTGCCTTCCACTGCAGCAATTCCAGTACGGTACCGAGCTTTGTGTTGCCATCTTCGCTTTTGGGGTATAACCCTTTTTTGTGATCCTCTAACATGCGACCGAACTTCAGCTTCTCCTTTTGACTTTCGCATTGCGTCCTTGCATCGACAATGACCCAGCGGAGATCATCATCATCAGGCACATCGTCTGGTTCCTCTTGATCTTCAGCAGCTTCACCCGTTGCAGCATCATTGGGCACATCGTCTGGTTCCTCTTGATCTTCACCAGCTCCCCCCGTTGCAGCATCACCGTATTAAGGGGGCACATAGTTGTCATCGTACTCTTCTTCTTCGATGTCTTCCATCATAACCCCTATTTCTCCGTGCCTCGTCCAAACATTATAGTGTGGCATGAAACCCTTGTAAAGAAGGTGGGAGTGAAGGATTTTCCGGTTAGAGTAAGACCTCGTATTCCCACATTCAGTGCATGGACAACACATAAAACCATTCTGCTTTTTTGCCTCAGCCGCATCGAGAAACTCATGCACGCCCTTAATGTACTCGCAGGTGTGTCTGTCACCATACAACCATTGCCGGTTCATCTGCGTGCATTATATATAATTAAGTGTCCAAATTAATAGAAGTTCATCATCACATTAAAACCAAAGTGCATACATAGTTCTCATCTAACAACATATAGCTCTCCAGAGCATCTAATTAATTAAACCATACATTGAAACTATGTAAAACATTTCAATGCGAAAACAAATGCGATCATAATCGCAACCAAGGTAACAATTGAACCAACGGCATAATGATATCAAGCCTCGGTATGAATGGCATATTTTCTAATCTTTCTAATCTTCAAGCGCATAGCATCCATCTTGATCTTGTGACCATCGACGACATCCGCAACATGCAACTCCAATATCATCTTGTCCTCCTCAATTTTTTTTATTTTTTCCTTCAACAAATTGTTTTCTTCTTCAACTAAATTTAACCTCTCGACAATAGGGTCGGTTGGCATTTCTGATTCACATACATCCTACATAAATAAAATCTATGTCACGTTGGTCGACATAATTTTTATAAACAATAAATGAACCAATAGTTATAAAGATAATATATATACCACATTCGAATCATAGACAGGACGAGGGCCGACGGGGACGGATACCAAAACCATCGCACTATATAAGATGCAATAATAAAAGTAAGAAAATAATACAAGTATCTATGTAAACATACAAGTAAGAATATTTTTCCTTTCAGAAAGAAGATAAGAACAAGAGGCTCACCACAATGGTGTCGGCGATGAGCTCGGCGCGGGTGATCGACAGCGGTGAAGACGGGGACGGGGCGTGATGGACCGCTAAACCTAGACAAATATTATGGAAAATGGAGCTTGGAGGTCGAGCTTGGAGAGGAGAAAGCTTAAGTAGTGTGGCTCGGGCATTCCATCGAACACCTTGTGTGCATAGGAGGTGAGCTAGAGCACCACCAAGCCCTCTCCCCCTCGGCCAGAGAAAAACAAAGCACTGGGGTGCTCTGCTCGCGAGCGAGGGGTATATATAGGCACCTCATTGGTCCCGGTTGGTGACATGAGCCGGGACTAAAGGGGAGCCTTTGGTCCCGGTTCAAGCCACCAACCGGGACCAATGGTGGTGGGCCAAGAGCGAGGCCCATTGGTCCTGGTTCATCCCACCAACCGGGACCAAAAGGTTCAGATGAACCGGGACCAGTGGCCCACGTGGCCCGGCCGGCCCCCTGGGCTCACGAACCGGGACCAATGCCCACATTGGTCCCGGTTCTGGACTGAACCGGGACTAATGGGCTGACCCGGCCTGGACCAAAGCCCTGTTTTCTACTAGTGGTTACTAATAATTTATAGCTCTCTATCATATCAATCACTCCTCCAACCCTCTACTCAAACTTACACATATTATTACCGCAACACAAAGTAACAAATCAATGCCTTGTGAAGGCATATATACGCATTGTTGTGATAATAAATTTTATCCCTAACAACGAGCGAAAATGCCTCTTGTAATGAACTCCACCTAAAACTACATAATTTTGTGAAAGAAGTGTGACTTGTTACCACACCTTCGTTGTAAGGAAAGTATAATAGGAAATCATACTTCACATACACAAATGTGTGGTGTACTTGGGTAAAGCAATAGAAACCATATTAATTCCGTGTGAGAACATATTCAGGAGAAGTTCAGTTTTGCGCAAGCAAGGTATGTAATGAAATGTCCCACTCATACTTATTCCTCCTCTGCAATACATTCATCCATCCACTTGTCCTTCCAGCTATATAAAGTTGGGCAGTGTCGGTGTCGAAACCGGTGGATCTCGGGTAGGGGGTCCCGAACTGTGCGTCTAAGGCGGATGGTAGCAGGAGGCAGGGGACACGATGTTTACCCAGGTTCGGGCCCTCTTGATGGAGGTAATACCCTACGTCCAGCTTGATTGTTCTCGATGATATGAGTATTACAAGAATTGATCTACCACGAGATCGTAGAGGCTAAACCCTAGAAGCTAGCCTATGGTATGATTGTATGTTGTCCTACGGACTAAACCCTCCGGTTTATATAGACATCGGAGGGGGCTAGGGTTATGATGTCTACTACACAACCTTCTTCTTGTAGACGTTGTTGGGCCTCCAAGTGCAGATGTTTGTAAGACAGTAGAAAATTTCCCTCAAGCGGATGACCTAAGGTTTATCAATCCGTAGGAGGCGTAGGATGAAGATGGTCTCTCTCAAGCAACCCTGCAACCAAATAACAAAGAGTCTCTTGTGTCCCCAACACACCCAATACAATGGTAAATTGTATAGGTGCACTAGTTTGGCGAAGAGATGGTGATACAAGTGGTATATGGATGATAGATATGAGAATTTGTAATCTGAAATTATAAAAACAGCAAGGTTGCAGGTGATAAACGTGAGCGTAAACGGTATTGCAATGTGTGGAAATAAGGCCTAGGGTTCATACTTTCACTAGTGTAAGTCCTCTCAACAATACTAACATAATTGGATCATAAAAATATCCCTCAACATGCAACAAAGAGTCACTCCAAAGTCACTAATAGTGGAGAACGAACGAAGAGATTATGGTAGGGATACGAAACCACCTCAAAGTTATTCTTTCCAATCAATCCGTTGGGCTATTCCTATAAGTGTCACAAACAGCCCTAGAGTTCGTACTAGAATAACACCTTAAGATACAAATCAACCAAAACCCTAATGTCACCTAGATACTCCAATGTCACCTCAAGTATCTGTGGGCATGATTATACAATATGCATCACACAATCTCAATTCATCTATTCAACCAACACAAACGACCTCAAAGAGTGCCCCAAAGTTCTTACCGGAGAATCGCGACGAAAACGTGTGCCAACCCCTATGCATAGGTTCATGAACCCGCAAGTTGGTCACTAGAACATACGTCAAGTGGCACGCGGTATCCCATTGTCACCACAGATATCCACGGCAAGACATACATCAAGTGTTCTCAAGTCTTTAAAGGCTCAATCCGATAAGATTACTTCAAAGGGGAAACTCGATTCATTACAAGAGAGAAGAGGGGGAGGAGAAACATAAGATCCAACTATAATAGCAAAGATCGCGATACATCAAGATCGTATCATCTCAAGAACACGAGAGAGAGAGAGAGATCAAACACATAGCTACTGGTACATATCCTCAGCCCCGAGGGAGAATTACTCCCTCCTCGTCATGGAGAGCACCAGGATGATGAAGATGGCCACCGGGGAAGGATTGCCCCCTCCGGCAGGGTGCCGGAACAGGTCTAGATTGGTTTTCGGTTGCTACGGAGGCTTCTGGCGGCGGAACTCCCTATCTATTGTGCGTTCTGGAAGTTTTAGGTCACGTAGGTATATATGGGTGCAGGGAGGACGTCGGAGGAGCCACGGGGGTCCCACGTGACAGGGGGGCACGCCCTAGGGGGTGGGCGCACCCCCCATCGTCGATAGCTCCTCCTGTATCTCCTGATGTGGAGTCAAAGTCTATCAGGTGTGTTTCCTTCCAAAAATAACTTGTCCAGTTGATTTCGTTCCGTTTCGACTCCGTTTGATATTCCTTTTCTTCAAAACACTGAAATAGGCATAAAACAACAAATCTGGGCTGGGCCTCCGGTTAATAGGTTAGTCCCAAAAATAATATAAAAGTGGATAATAAAGCCCAGTATTGCCCAAAACAGTAGGTAATATATCATGGAGCAATCAAAAACTATAGATACGTTGGAGACGTATCAAGCATCCCCAAGCTTAATTCTTGCTCGTCCTCGAGTAGGTAAATGATAAAAAAGATAATTTTTGATGTGGAATGCTAGTTGGAATAATTTCAGTGTAATTCTTCTTAATTTTGGCATGAATATTTAGATCCATAAGATTCAAGACAAAAGTTCATATTGACATAAGAATAATAATACTTCAAGCATACTAACAAAGCAATTATGTCTTCTCAAAATAACATGGACAAAGAAAGTTATCCCTACAAAATCATATAGTCTGGCTATGCTCCATCTTCACCACACAACATATTTAAATCATACACAACCCCGATGAAAAGCCAAGCAATTGTTTCATACTTTTGATGTTCTCAAACTTTTTCAATCTTCACTCAATACATGAGCGTGAGCCATGGATATAGCACTATAGGTGGAATAGAATGGTTGTTGTGGAGAAGACAAAAAGGAGAAGATGGTCTCACATCAACTAGGCGTATCAACGGGCTATGGAGATGCCCATCAATAGATATCAATGTGAGCGAGTAGGGATTGCCATGCAACGGATGCACTAGAGCTATAAGTGTATGAAAGCTCAAAAAGAAACTAAGTGGGTGTGCATCCAACTTGCTTGCTCACGAAGACCTAGGGCATTTTGAGGAAGCCCATCATTGGAATATACAAGTCAAGTTCTATAATGAAAGATTCCCAGTAGTATATGAAAGTGACAACATAGGAGACTCTCTATCATGAAGATCATGGTGCTACTTTGAAGCACAAGTGTGGTAAAAGGATAGTAGCATTGCCCCTTCTCTCTTTTTCTCTCATTTTTTTATTTTTTTATTTGGGCCCTTTCTCTTTTTTTATGGCCCCCTTTTTTATTTTTTTTTATTTGGGCTTCTTTGGACTCTTTTATTTATTTATTTTCGTCCGGAGTCTCATCCCGACTTGTGGGGGAATCATAGTCTCCATCATCCTTTCCTCACTGGGACAATGCTCTAATAATGATGATCATCACACTTTTATTTACTTACAACTCATGAATTACAACTCGATTCTTAGAACAAAATATGACTCTATATGAATGCCTCCGGTGGTGTACCGGGATGTGCAATGACTCATGAGTGACATGTATGAAAGAATTATGAACGGTGGCTTTGCCACAAATACGATGTCAACTACATGATCATGCAAAGCAATATGACAATGATGAAGCGTGTTATAATAACATAACGGTGGAAAGTTGCATGGCAATATATAGCGGAATGGCTATGGAAATGCCATAATAGGTAGGTATGGTGGGTTTATGGTACCGGCGAAAGTTGCGTGGTACTAGAGAGGCTAGAAATGGTGGAAGGGTGAGAGTGCGTATAATCCATGGACTCAACATTAGTCATAAAGAACTCACATACTTATTGCAAAAATCTATTAGTTATCGAAACAAAGTACTACGCGCATGCTCCTAGGGGGATAGATTGGTAGGAAAAGACCATCGCTCGTCCCCGACCGCCACTCATAAGGAGGACAATCAATAAACACCTGATGCTCCGACTTTGTTACGTAAAGGTTCACCATACGTCCATGCTACGGGAATCATGAACTTCAACACAAGTATCTCTCAAATTCAATACCACTCAACTAGCATGACTCTAATATCACCATCTCCATATCTCAAAACAATCATCAAGCATCAAACTTCTCTTAGTATTCAACACACTCATAAGAGAATTTTTATTATTCTTGAATACCTAGCATCTTAGGATTTTAAGCAAATTACCATTCTATTTAAGACTCTCAAAATAATATAAGTGAAGCATGAGATTTCATCTATTTCTTCAAAATAAAACTACCACCATGCTCTAAAAGATATAAGTGACGCACTAGAGCAAATGACAAACTACTCCGAAAGATATAAGTGAAGATCAATGAGTAGTCGAATAATTATGCAACTATGTGAAGACTCTCTAACATTTAATAATTTCAGATCTTGGTATTTTATTCAAACAGCAAGCAAATCTAAATAAAATGACATTCTAAGAATAGCAAACATCATGTGAAGAAGCAAAAACTTAGGATCAACCGATACTATCCGATAGTTGTTGAAGAAGAAAGGTGGGATGCCAACCGGGGCATCCCCAAGCTTAGATGCTTGAGACTTCTTGAAATATTATCTTGGGATACCTTGGGCATCCCCAAGCTTGAGCTTTTGTGTCTCCTTAATTCCTCTCATATCACGGTCTCCTAAATCTCAAAAGCTTCATCCACACAAAACTCAACAAGGACTCGTGAGATAAGTTAGTATAAACCATTGCCAAAACCTTATCATACTCTACTGTAGCAAATCACTAAAATTATTATTCAACATTGCATACTAAATGCCTCTGCATATTTAATAGTCCTATTCTCAAATAGAATTATTAAAGAAGCAAACATATGCAAACAATGCAAACATAACAGCAATTTGCCTAAATAGGATAGTCTGTAAAGAATGCTGCAACATCCATACTTCCCTAGCTCCAAAAATTATGAACGAAAATTCCAACTGTAGTACATTTATCAGAGCTTAATATTCAAAAGGTTTCAACATTTTATCACATTCTGACTTTTCTATGGAATTATTGCAACAGCGGTACACTTTCTGTTTTCAAACAGCAACATGTATACTTGTAACATAGGCATAGTAGAGGCTATCAATGCCACTTTTATTGAAATAAAAGATGCAAAACATTGTCCTAAATAACATCAACCAAATCCTAACAAAATAAATTGACGCTCCAAGCAAAACACATATCATGTGGCGAATAAAAATATAGCTCCAAGTAAACTTACCGATGAACGAAGACGAAAGAGGGGATGCCTTCCGGGGCATCCCCAAGATTAGGCTTTTGGTTGTCCTTGAATATTACCTTGGGGTGCCTTGGGCATCCCCAAGCTTAGGGTCTTGCCACTCCTTATTCCATAGTCCATCGAATCCTTACCCAAAACTTGAAAATTTCACAACACAAAACTTAACAGAAAACTCGTAAGCTCCGTTAGTATAAGAAAGTAAATCACCACTTCAAGGTACTGTAATGAACTCATTATTTATTTATATTGGTGTTAGACCTACTTTATTCTAACTTCTCTATTGTTTATAAACTATTTTACTAGCCATAGATTCATCAAAATAAGCAAACAACACATCAAAAACAGAATCTGTCAAAAACAGAACAGTCTGTAGTAATCTGGATCAAACGTATACTTCTGGAACTCATAAAATTCTCAAATAAATTTCTGGGCCTGAGGAATTTATCTATTAATCATCTTCAAAAAGAATTAACTAAATATCACTCTCCAAATAAAAATGGAAGCAATTCTCGTGAGCGCTAAAGTTTCTGTTTTTTACAGCATGATCAACAAGACTCTCCCCAAGTCTTCCCAAAGGTTCTACTTGGCACAAACACTAATTAAAAGCATAAAACCACATCTAAACAGAGGCTAGATGAATTATTTATTACTAAATAGGAACAAAAAGCAAGGAACTAAAATAACATTGGGTTGCCTCCCAACAAGCGCTATCGTTTAATGCCCCTAGCTAGGCATGATAATTTCAACGATGCTCACATAAAAGATAAGAATTGAAACATAAAGAGAGCATCATGAAGAATATGACTAGAAAATTTAAGTCTAACCCACTTCCTATGCATAGGGATTTTGTGAGCAAACAACTTGCGGGAACAAGAATCAACTTGCACAGGAAAGCAAAACAAGCATAACTTCAAAACTTTAAGCACATAGAGAGCAAACTTGATATTATTGCAATTCCTACAAGCATATGTTCCTCCCTCATAATAATTTTCAGTAGCATCATGAATGAATTCAACAATATAACCATCACCTAAAGCATTCTTTTCATGATCTACAAGCATAGAAAATTTACTACTCTCCACATAAGCAAAATTCTTCTCATTCGGGATAGTGGGAGTATCATAAGTGACTTGGATACTATAAATTGTTTCCACATTAAAAGAGTAATGTTCAAAAAAGGGGTAACCATAATCATGACAAGTTTTATAAATATAATCCTCACTACTTTTTATATCATATGTATCATCACAATAATTATCATAAGTAGGAGGCATGTTATTATCATTATAAATTTGCATATCAAAACGTGGGAACTAAAAATATCATCTTCATTAACATAGCTTCCCCAAGCTTAGGACAAACATTAATTGCAGCGAATATATTCTCAAAAACATCATCTTCATCAAACATAGCATCCCCAAGCTTGGGCCTTTTCATATTATAAGCATAATCAATCTCATCATTAATAGTATGGATAGCACCAATAGTATAGCAATTATTATATTCTTCCAAACAAGTGCCAAAAAGATTTTCAAGATCATCAGAAGCATCATTATCTTCCCAATCATAATCATCACAACAAGCAATAGGCATAACAGGATCATCATCAAGTGTATCATCTTCATTTTCATGGGGTACAGCAATAATAGGAGCAACTTTATTTGGGAGCGATACCTTTTTACCTCTCTTCCTTTTTCTTTTCTTCTTCTTCACCTCATGTGTGGGTTCAATCCTCTTTTTGGAGCTCCTTATTAATGATATTGGTTGAATAGAAGGCTCCTCCTCGTTACCTGATTCATCATAAGAAATAATAGGAGGATATTGGGAAGTCTCTTCCCTTTCATTAGTATTCTCTTCATCTCCTATTTGGTTTCTTTTCTTTATGTAATTGGCAATATAAGGATTTTCAATGCAATTCACCGCACAATACATATCAATATTCTCTAGATCAAAATCAAGAACTCTATCAAGATTAAACTTTGGAATACCCTCAGTTATACGTTTCATTTCTTCATAACCCAAAAGAAGGCTAAGCTCTTTATGATGCTCAAGGGTAATCAAATTATCACAATGTTTGGACACAACTTGATCATGAAACAAATAGCATTGGAGCTTTAAATGACCATGTTCATTGCAAAGTTCACAAGGGGCACGATAAATATTGAATCTTTCAGCACATTCATCTAGACTTTCTTGCAACAGTACAGTTTCTAAGTACTTATGCCTCTTGCAATATCTATCTTCCCTATTTGGTGTGTACTTGCAAACCCAATCTACTCCACAAAAATTGACATGTTTATAGGAGACATTTTTATCATAACTAGTGCAATCATCATTAGTATCATGGATATTCAAAGAATTCGTACTAACAACATTGCAATCATGCTCATCATTCAAATATTTAGTGCCAAACATTTTATAGATTTCTTCTTCTAGCACTTTGGCACAATTTTCCTTTCCATCATACTCACGAAAGATATTAAAAAGGTGAAGCGTATGAGACAAACTTAATTCCATTTTTTTGTAATTTCCTTTTATAGACTAAACTAGTGATAAAACAAGAAACAAAAAGATTCGATTGCAAGATCTAAAGATATACCTTCAAGCACTCACCTCCCCGGCAATGGCGCCAGAAAAGAGCTTGATGTCTACTACACAACCTTCTTCTTGTAGACATTGTTGGGCCTCCAAGTGCAGAGGTTTGTAGGACAGTAGCAAATTTCCCTCAAGTGGATGACCTAAGGTTTATCAATCCATAGGAAGCGTAGGATGAAGATGGTCTCTCTCAAGCAACCCTGCAACCAAATAACAAAGAGTCTCTTGTGTCCCCAACACACCCAATACAATGGTAAATTGTATAGGTGCACTAGTTCGGCGAAGAGATAGTGATACAAGTGGTATATGGATGATAGGTATGAGAATTTGTAATCTGAAATTATAAAAACAGCAAGGTAGCAAGTGATAAAAGTGAGCGTAAAGGGTATTGCAATGTGTGGAAATAAGGCCTAGGGTTCATACTTTCACTAGTGTAAGTCCTCTCAACAATACTAACATAATTGGATCATAAAACTATCCCTCAACATGCAACAAAGAGTCACTCCAAAGTCACCAATAGCGGAGAACAAATGAAGAGATTATGGTAGGGTACGAAACCACCTCAACATTATTCTTTCCAATCAATCCGTTGGGCTATTCCTATAAGTGTCACAAACAGCCCTAGAGTTCGTACTAGAATAACACCTTAAGATACAAATCAACCAAAACCCTAATGTCACCTAGATACTCCAATGTCACCTCAAGTATCCGTGGGCATGATTATACGATATGCATCACACAATCTCAATTCATCTATTTAACCAACACAAACGACCTCAAAGAGTGCCCCAAAGTTCCTACCGGAGAATCACGACGAAAACGTGTGCCAACCCCTATGAATAGGTTCATGAACCCGCAAGTTGGTCACCAAAACATACATCAAGTGGCACGCGGTATCCTATTGTCACCACAGATATCCACGACAAGACATACATCAAGTGTTCTCAAGTCTTTAAAGGCTCAATCCCATAAGATTACTTCAAAGGGGAAACTCAATTCATTACAAGAGAGAAGAGGGGGCGGAGAAACATAAGATACAATTATAATAGCAAAGCTCGCGATATATCAAGATCATATCATCTCAAGAACACGAGAGAGAGAGAGAGAGAGATCAAACACATAGCTACTGGTACATACCCTCAGCCCCGAGGGAGAACTACTCCCTCATCGTCATGGAGAGCATCGGGATGATGAAGATGGCCACCGGGGAAGGATTGCCCCCTCCGGCAGGCTACCGGAACGGGTCTAGATTGGTTTTCGGTGGCTACGGAGGCTTCTGGCGGTGGAACTCCCGACCTATTGTGCGTTCTGGAAGTTTTAGATCACGTAGGTATATATGGGTGTAGGGAGGACGTTGGAGGAGCCACGGGGGTCCCACGAGATAGGGGGGCGCGCCCTAGGGGGGTGGGCGTGCCCCCCACCCTCGTGAGCTTCTCCCGTGTCTCCTGATGTGGAGTCCAAGTCTATCAGGTGTGTTTCCTTCCAAAAATAGCTTCTCCAGTTTATTTCGTTCCGTTTCGACTCCGTTTGATATTCCTTTCTTCAAAACACTGAAATAGACATAAAACAGCAAATCTGGGCTGGGCCTCCGGTTAATAGGTTAGTCCCAAAAATAATATAAAAGTGGATAATAAAGCCCAATATTTCCCAAAATAGTAGATAATATAGCATGGAGCAATCAAAAAATATAGATACGTTGGACACGTATCATGTTACACAAGGTCGATTACAAGGGAGGAGATCTACATATCCGTATTGCCTAGTTGCCTTCCACGCCAAGGAGAGTCCCATCCGGACACGGGACGAAGTCTTCAATCTTGTATCTTAATAGTCCATCAGTCCGGCCAAAGGATATAGTCCGGCTATCCGGAGACCCCCTAATCCAGGACTCCCTCAGTAGCCCCTGAACCAGGCTTCAATGACGATGAGTCCAGCGCGCAGTATTGTCTTCAGCATTGCAAGGCGGGTTCTTCTCCAAATCTTGAATATATGCTAAGTAGTGTCCGGCTCCCATAAATGTAGGACTTCTTGGCTTCTGCGCCTGAGGGAGTCCTGGATTAGGGGGTGTCCGGATAGCCGGACTATACCTTCGGCCGGACTCCTGGACTATGAAGATACAAGATTGAAGACTTCGTCCCGTGTCCAGAAGGGACTTTCCTTGGCGTGGAAGGCAAGCTTGGCGATATGGATATGTAGATCTCCTACCATTGTAACCGACTCTGTGTAACCCTAGCCCTTTCCGGTGTCTATATAAACCGGAGAGTTTTAGTCCGTACAACGAAGAACAATCATACCATAGGCTAGCTTCTAGGGTTTAGCCTCTCTGATCTCGTGGTAGATCTACTCTTGTACTACCCATATCATCAATATTAATCAAGCAGGACGTAGGGTTTTACCTCCATCAAGAGGGCCCGAACCTGGGTAAAACATCGTGTCCCCTGCCTCCTGTTACCATCCGGCCTAGATGCACAGTTCGGGACCCCCTACTCGAGATCCGCCGGTTTTGACACCGACATTGGTGCTTTCATTGAGAGTTCCTCTGTGTCGTCACCTTTAGCCCTGATGGCTTCTCCGATCATCAACAGCGATGCGATCCAGGGTGAGACTTTTCTCCCCGGACAGATCTTCATATTCGGCGGCTTTGCACTGCGGGCCAATTCACTTGGTCATCTGGAGCAGATCGAAAGCTACGCCCCTGGCCATCAGGTTAGATTTGGAAGTTTGAACTACACGGCCGACATCCGCGGAGACTTGATCTTCGATGGATTCGAGCCACAGCCGAGCGCGCCGCACTGTCATGATGGGCATGATTTAGCTCTACCGCCGAACAGTGCCCTGGAGGCCGCACCTGTGTCCGCTCCGACCCCTAACTCGGAGCCGATCACACCAACCGAGGATGGGTGGTTAGACACCGCCTCAGGGGCTGCAATCTCTACAGTGATCAAGCCGAACACCAGCCCTATTCTCTGCGAAGCCCGTGACTCCAAGGAGCCGGACTCCTCTCCAGACTCCAAGCCCTCCGCACCCCGACCGATCGAACCCGATTGGGCGCCGATCATGGAGTTCACCGCTGCGGACATCTTTCAGCACTCACCCTTCGGCGATATTCTGAATTCACTAAAGTCTCTCTCTTTGTCAGGAGAGCCCTGGCCGGACTATGGTCGGCAAGGTTGGGATGTGGATGATGAAGAAATTCAAAGCCCACCCACCACCCACTTCGTAGCCACTGTCGATGATTTAACCGACATGCTCGACTTTGAATCTGAAGCGTCGACGATATGGATGCCGATGCAGGAGACGATCAAGAACCAGTGCCTATGGGCCACTGGAAAGCCACCTCTTCGTATGATATATACATGGTGGACACTATAAAAGAAGGCAATGGCGTTGGAACAGTGGAGGATGACCCCTCCAAGAAGCAGCCTAAGCACCGGCGTCAGCGGCGCCGCTCTAAATCCCGCCAAAACAAAAACGGTGATTCCGGCACGGGGGATAATAACACCCCAGACAGTGCCGAAGACAACCACCTCCAGCAAGATTCAGCATAGGAGGATAGCGAAGCCAGCCCTCATGAGAAAGCGGCAGATAGGGAGGTCGAGGACGATAATTATATGCCTCCCTCCGAAGACGAGGCAAGCCTCGATAATGACGAATTTGTTATGCCGGAGGATCCCGTCGAACAAGCGTTTCAAACGCAGGCTTATGGCCACGGCGAGCAGCCTCAAGAAAAAGCAGCAATAGCCCTTGCGGCCGAAGAGTATGAACTCGAACGCCCCTCCAAGAGCTACCCAAAGCGCAGGATGCTACCCCAATTAGAGGAGGAAGCACCTAAACCTACATCACCAACGCATGATGCGGCCAACCGGCCACCCCGTGGCCGCGACAGAGAGGCCTCTCAGCCCTCCACTCAAGCCGCACCCCGGCGCCGCTCAAAAACTACCAAGGCATGGGAAAATGCGCCAGACCTGCGAGATATATTGGAGGACAAGGCAAGGCAAACAAGATCGATCTACGGATCACGTGGGCGCCCCACGGCACGAGACGGTACTCGTCACGCCGGATACAGTAAATCCGGCCGGGCCGAACACAGTAGACAAAGCTCGCTTGAGCTGCGTCGTGATGTAGCCCAATACAGAGGCGTCGCCCACCCACTATGCTTCACAGATGAAGTAATGGATCATCAAATCCCCGAGGGTTTCAAACCCGTGAACATCGAATCATACGATGGCACAACAGATCCTGCGGTATGGATCAAGGACTATCTCCTTCATATCCACATGGCCCGCGGTGATGACCTACACGCCATCAAATACCTCCCACTCAAGCTTAAAGGACCAGCCCGACATTGGCTTAACAGCTTGCCAACAGAATCAATTGGTTGTTGGGAGGACCTGGAAGCCGCATTCCTTGACAATTTCCAGGGCACTTATGTGCAACCACCAGACGCCGATGACCTGAGCCACATAATTCAGCAGCCAGAGGAATCGGCCAGACAATTCTGGACACGGTTCCCAACCAAGAAAAATCAAATCGTCGACTGTCCGGACGCAGAGGCCCTAGCAGCCTCCAAGCATAACATCCATGATGAGTGGCTTGCACGACACCTAGGACAGGAAAAGCCGAAATCTATGGCAGCCCTCACGATAGTTATGACCCGCTTTTGCGCGGGAGAAGACAGCTGGCTAGCTCACAGCAATAACATGACCAAGAGCCCTGGTAATTCGGATACCAAGGACAGAAGTGGAAGGTCGCGTCGCAACAAGCAAAAGCGCCGCATAAAAGGCGACAATGGTAAGGATACGGCAGTTAATTCCGGATTCAAAGGCTCTAAACCCGGTCAGCGGAAAAAGACATTCAAAAGAAATACTCCGGGCCCGTCTAGTTTGGACCGAATACTCGACCGCTCATGCCAGATACATGGCACCCCCAAAAAACCAGCCAATCACACAAACAGGGATTGTTGGGTGTTCAAGCAGGCAGGCAAGTTAAATGCCGAAAGCAGAGACAAGGGGCTGCATAGCGATGACAAGGAGGAGCCCCGGCCGCTGAACAACAGTGGACAGAAAGGTTTTCCCCCACAAGTGCGGATGGTGAACATGATATACGCAACCCACGTCCCCAAGAGGGAGCGAAAGCGTGTGCTAAGGGACGTATACGCGATGGAGCCAGTCACCCCAAAGTTCAACCCATGGTCTTCCTGCCTGATCACTTTTGATCGAAGGGAGCACCACACTAGCATCCGTCATGGCGGATTCGCCACATTGGTTCTAGACCCAATTATTAACGGATTTCACCTCACTAGAGTCCTTATGGACGGCAGCAGCAGCTTGAACCTGCTTTATCAGGATACAGTGCGGAAAATGGGCATTGATCCCTCAAGGATTAAACCCACCAGAATGACCTTTAAAGGCATCATACCAGGTGTAGAAGCCAACTGTATAGGCTCAGTTACACTTGAAGTGGTGTTCGGATCTCCGGATAATTTCCGAAGCGAGGAGTTAATCTTTGACATAGTCCCGTTCCGCAGTTGCTATCACGCACTGCTCGGGCGAACCGCATTTGCCAAGTTCAATGCGATGCCACACTACGCATACCTCAAGCTCAAGATGCCAGGCCCTCGAGGCGTCATCACGGTCAATGGAAACACCGAACACTCTCTCCGAACGGAGGAGCATACGGCGGCTATCGCAACGGAAGTACAAAGCAGCCTCTCAAGGCAATTCTCTAGTCCAGCCATTAAAAGTCTGGACACCGTCAAGCGTGCCCGGAGTAACCTACACCAAGACCGCCCGACACGTTCAGAGCAAGCGTAACAATGCGGCCCCAACCCCAACCCTCGCGAACTTGCGAAACCAGTGCTGCGCGTACATAACTACGCTCTGGAAATACCATGGGCACAGGGGGAGGGGCACCATCACGGCACGCCCGAAACGCGGCTTAAACCGCACTAGGGGCTGCCGATTTCTTAATTTTCTCTTATTTTCAGGACTCCATTCTTCGGAAGGCTTGTCCGGCAGTACAATTGTCGCACAAACGATACAACCAGGGAAGCAGAAAGCTACGCCACACTACGGAACTCTAAGGTGGTCTCTATAATGAGCAGTATACCTGTTTCGCATAACATTCGGCAGCTCGCCCCTGGAAAGGACATATTTGATAGTCCCATCTTTTGCTTATCGCACTATTTGTATCGTTCTGCTTTGATCACAGCTTTTTTAAATAAACAATGCATAGCTTCCGTCTATTATTGCATTACCTCTTTTTTACGAATATATGTTCATTAATGACATGTTGCACCCGTACACTTTGGTACGGCCAATACGCCAGGGGCTTGAGTACCCCACAACATGGTGTGAGAAGTCCGAATAGTTTCACAAGTGCGGCACCCTGAACTTATAGCATTATATGCATCGGCTCCGCATGTCTTGGGTCAATAGTTGGGTTTGCCCGGCTCCTATGTTTTGGTACCTTACGTTCCGTTATATCGGCTAAGGTAGCAGTTGGAGAACTACTGTGATTGTGCCCCAGTTGAGCTAGGCTAAGCACCTCAGTAGAGAAAGCTAAAACTGACCGTCATGATGAGGCGGGAGCTGGTCGCTGTTCGAGAGGTTTTCGAGTCCCTAAAGACTTATGCCGCTTAGAGCGAGGAGTCGGCTTTCTCCGGCGTAGGCGTGGATAGCGCCCCGAACTCGGTATTCCGAACACTAGGGGCTTCACCGAAATTTAAAATTATAGAATTCTATGGCTAAGTGAGAGTGTTCAAGCATTATAGTCCAATTGCCTTGTTCGCTGTGTTGAGCGCCTCCCTCGAAGGACCCAAGAATGGGAAAAAGAGCGCTCATGTTTATCCCGAACACCCCAGCACTCGTGCCATGGGGGCAGAAGCCGACGACTCGCCATCTCTCAAATCTGATAAACGGCCGCACAGAAGGTAATATTTTAAATTCAAAAAGCATTGCTTAGCGCACATGAACAAGTTTTCACCGCACAGGACAAAACGAGTGAGTTCACTGAAAAATTACATTCATGGAACATTCATCCGCCACAAGGCGGGCACCCTTCAGAACGCCCTCATAATACATCTTGGGCTTGCGATGCTCCTTGCCCGGCGGTGGCCCGTCCTTCACAAGCTTCTCAGCATCCAGCTTGCCCCAGTGCACCTTCGCACGGGCAAGCGCCCTACGGGCACCCTCGATGCATACGGAGCGCTTGATGACTTCGAGCCTTGGACAAGCCTCCACCAGCCGCCTCACCAGCCCGAAGTAGCTCCCAGGCATGGCCTCTCCAGGCCACAGCCAGACTATGAGGCCCTTCATGGCCTGTTCGGCCACCTTATGGAGCTCGACCAGCTGTTTCAGCTGGTCGCTTAAGGGCACCGGGTGTTCGGCCTCAGCATACTGAAACCAGAACACCTTCTCCGTCGAGCTTTCCTCCTCGGCTTGGTAGAAGGCGGCGGCATCCGACACGCTACGGGGCAAGTCTGCGAATGCTCCTGGAGAGCTCCGGATTTGGGTAAGTGACAAGTAATTCACTTTTACGTGCTTGCTTTGCATAAAGAATGCCTTACCCGTCGCTATATTTTTTATTGCCTCAACCACTTGGAGGGCCTTCTAGGATTCAGCCTTGGCAAACTTGGCATCTTCAATGGCCACCACGAGCTCAAACTCTCGCGTCTTCGAGTCAAGCTCCAAACTCTCATGTTTTTTCATGAGAGCCTGGAGCTCTTGCCGCACCTTGCCAACCTGCGTCTCATGCTTCTCCCGCTCGGTGCGCTCCGTGGCCGCCCTCTTTTCGGCCTTGGACATCGCTTGCTTAAGGGTCTCCACCTCAGTTGTGGCCCCTACAATAGCCGCGTTAATCCTCTCACTTTTTGCAATTGCACCTTTCACTTATTTTAATAAGGTATATCTTACCTTACTTCTCCTCGAGCTGCTGCTTGGCTAGGCCGAGCTCTTGCTCGGACCGCTCGAGGTTCTGCTTCAGCATATCCACCTCCGCAGTCAGTGCGGCGGAGGCCAGCAGCGAAGCCTGCATACGCATATTGACTTGATCATGTTAGACTCCTGCGAATGCTATTAGATCCTTTATTCGGCTTTTCTTTCCGAACGCCGAACAGAGCATCAGGGGCTACTGTCTATGCGGTAATATTTTTACATATTGTTTACTTACCTCAAAGCCCGTTAGAAGGCTGGCACAGGCTTCAGTCAGTCTGCTCTTGGCGGACTGAACCTTTTGGATCACCGCACTCATAATAGTGCGGTGCTCCTCGTCGATGGAGGCGCCGTTAAGCGTCTCCAGCAAACTGTCCGGTGCCTCCGGTTGGACGGAGGTCACCGGCTCGGTAGGCTTGCTCCTCTTGGAAGGAGGCTGCCTACCGGAGTCCAGAACCGTTGAAGGTTCCGGCGTATGTCCGGCTCAAGGCCGGACTTGGAGCCCTTGGGGGTTTTATCCCCTTTACGCCTAGAGTCCGGGAGGTTGCCTTGCGGCGCCTCCAGGTCCACCTCCTCCTGTATTGGAACCTGTTGGGACGCCACCTCGGCGCCGTCCGTAGGGTGGGGGGAGGAAGCCGTCGGAAGCGAATTCACATCTAACGAATCTAGGGAGCGGCTCGACGACTCGTCGAGCCCGGCCTTGGGCGGACTGCACAATCATGTTCGAAGTAAGGAAAAACTGTGCAATGGGGGAATACTATGAATCACTCTGGTATCCGGATACTTACGATCCCGCCAGGGGCTTGGCCCTGTGCGGCCACTCCTCTTCGCTGTCGTCGGCGTTGGTGGAGTAGTCCGGAGGAGGGGTCTTCCCCCTCTTGGACCCTTCGGCCTCCCCGGTTGGGGCGGCCTTCCTTTTCTTCCCTCCCCCCGCCGGAGGGGGAGAGGTCTCTTTTTCCTCCTCCTCATCTTGGCGCCGGGCACTCTTTCGAGTCCCCGTGGCCTTCTTCTCCAGCACCACGTAGGGTGCCGGAACCAGCAGCTTTGCCAAGCGAGCGTCCGCTGGGCCTTCGGGCAAAGGAGCCGGACAGTTGATCTGTCCAGACGTCTCCTGCCAATACTGTCAAAGGTAAGGGAGCTTAGATCCTGCATGGAGTCAAACTATGAAAAACTAATACCCTGTAAAAGGTAAAAACAACTTACCGCACGAGTGTGACGCTGCGTGCTGAATCCGCGATCCTTGGTAGCAGATGCGGGGGCCTTGGCGCCCTTGAAAAGCACCTTCCAGGCATCTTCGTATGTCGTGTCGAAGAGCCTGCTCAGAGTTCGGTGCCGTGCCGGGTCGAACTCCCACAGGTTGAAAGCCCGTTGTTGACATGGGAGGATCCGGCGGATGAGCATAACCCGGACTACGTTGACAAGTTTGAGCTTCCTGTCCACCAGGGTTTGGACGCATGTTTGGAGTCCGGTCAGCTCTCCTTTTTTACCACACGACAGGCCCGTCTTTTTCCAGGAGGCGAGCCGCGTAGGGGGTCCGAATCGGAACTCGGTGGCTGCGAGCCATTCAGGGTCGCGCTGCTCGGTGATGTAAAACCACCCCGACTGCCACCCCTTTAGGGACTCCACGAAGGAGCCCTCGAGCCATAGGACGTTGGGCATCTTGCCCACCATGGCGCCTCCGCATTCCGCTTGGGTGCCGCGCACCACCTTCGGCTTGACATTGAAAGTCTTGAGCCATAGGCTGAAATGGGGGCGGATGCGGAAGAAAGCCTCGCACACGACGATAAACGCCAAGATGTTGAGGACAAAGTTCGGGGCCAGATCGTGGAAATCCAGGCCATAGTAGAACTTGAGCCCCCGGACAAATGGGTGGAGAGGGAAGCCCAGTCCGTGAGGAAATGGGGGAGGAACACCACCCTCTCTTGGGGCCTAGGGGTGGGGATGAGCTGCCCCTCTTCGGGAAGCCGGTGCGCAATGTCGTTAGACAAGTATCCGGCCTTCCTCAGTCTTTTGACGTGTCCCTCCATGATGGAAGAGACCATCCACTTGCCTCCCGCTCCGGACATGGCTGGAGAAGGTTGAGGTAGGGCGTGCGGACTTGGGCGCTGGAGCTCGGTGCGCGGAAATGGATAGGCAAAGGAGGAATAAGGCATGGATGAAAAGGTGGATCCTTATCCCCTTATATGGGCGGACGCGACTATGTGCCCACACCAGCCTGGTAAAACTCGATTATTTCCCAAGCGTCATAGTCAATGGCGCGGTTGGGTTACCCACACCTGTATTGATGAGAATCCTGGAATAAGGGGACACGATCTCTGCTTTAACAAGACGTGCCAAGGAAACCGCCTCGCTAAACGCACTAAGGTGGGACAGTAAAACGAATAAAGACTTGGCCGTGGTGTGATGTCACGCTACGAAATACGTCAGCAGATTAGATTTGTGTAAATATTATTCTCTCTATGGCAATATGTGGAAACTTATTTTGCAGAGCCGGACACTACCTTTGTGTTCAAAATCTTCTATGATGTACTTGGAGGAGGAACCCGCCTTGCAATGCCGAAGACAATCTGCACACCGGACTCGTCGTCATTGAAGCCTCGTTCAGGGGCTACTGAGGGAGTCCTGGATTAGGGGGTGTCCGCATAGCCGGACTATACCTTCGGCCGGACTCCTGGACTATGAAGATACAAGATTGAAGACTTCATCCCGTGTCCGGCAGGTACTTTCCTTGGCGTGGAAGGCAAGCTTGGCGATACAGATATGTAGATCTCCTACCATTGTAACCGACTCTGTGTGACCCTAGCCCTCTCCGGTGTCTATTTAAACCGAAGAGTTTTAGTCCGTAGGACGAAGAACAATCATACCATAGGCTAGCTTCTAGGGTTTAGCCTCTCTGATCTCGTGGTAGACCTACTCTTGTACTACCCATATCATCAATATTAATCAAGGAGGACGTAGGGTTTTATCTCCATCAAGAGGGCCCGAACCTGGGTAAAACATCATGTCCCCTGCCTCCTGTTACCATCCGGCCTAGACGCACAGTTCGGGACCCCCTACCCGAGATCCGTCGATTTTGACACTGACAGCGCCCAATAAGGGCTATCTTCCACGTGTCGAGCGAATGCGAGGAGCTAGGGCGCTTTTTACATTCGCCCCCTAGCCAGGTAAATAAATCGTCTATTAAAGGGATGGGGATTCTTGGATCCAATCCACACCATCCTCCCACGGCAAGAATCCATCAGAGCACGCTCGGAAAAATCCATTCCATCATGGCCGGCCATCGTAGCTCCTCCTCCCACTCCCGTAGCCCTAAGCCCGGTCATTGGGAGAAGTGTTCCGTCCTGCACAGCTGATTAGTAGAGTTGCAGACCCAGGGATTTCTCCCTCCAGCGTATATGGTCCCCGTCCGAGCCAGGCTTGCGACCTATAATGGCGGGGAGCAAGCGGAGAGCCTCCCTGAGGGAGTCCGGGATTAGGGGGTCTCCGAAAAGTCGGACTCTATCCTTTGGCCGGACTGTTGGACTATGAAGATACAACATTGAAGACTTCGTCTTGTGTCCGCATGGGACTCTACTTGGCGTGGAAGGCAAGCTAGGCAATACGGATATGTATATCTCCTCCTTTGTAACCGACTTGTGTAACCCTAGCCCCGTCCGGTGTCTATATAAACCGGAGGATTTTAGTCCGTAGGACAACATACAATCATACCATAGGCTAGCTTCTAGGGTTTAGCCTCTCCGATCTTGTGGTAGATCAACTCTTGTAATACCCATATCATCAAGAATAAATCAAGCAGGACGTAGGGTTTTACCTCCATCAAGAGGGCCCGAACCTGGGTAAAACATCTTGTCCCCTGCCTCCTGTTACCATCCGCCTTAGACGCATAGTTCGGGACCCTCGACCCAAGATCCGCCGGTTTTGACACCGACACTCCCCAATCCCTCCAAGGAGGAGTGGGTATGCCTTGTCCCTTACTTACTAAGGGGACCTGGATTTCCAATCCATCCGTTCCTCCGCGGACTCCTGGAGTTTTACGGCCTCCAGTTGCATAATTTCACCCCTTTTTCCATATTACACATCACCTATTATGTTGCCATTTGTGAGCTGTTTTTGGGCTGCGAGGCTCATTTCAAGCTATGGAAGAGGATATTCTGTCTTGTGCCCCGTACACAGGAGCAGGGGTCACTTTATCAAGTGGGCGGAGCCGAAATATGGCGCATCTTCGTGACCGGATACTTGTCCAGTACCCCGAAGAAGACGTCCGAAGACTGGCCTTCGGAGTGGTTTTACATGGAGGACATCCCTCTTCCAGACCCTGTTCAGAGGGGTCTTCCCGAGTTCAACAATGCTCCTCTGAAGAAACACCGAAGTTGGCGCCCCCGCAGCCCCCAAGAGGAAGACAACGGAGAAGTCCTTTACCTGATGGACCAGATTAAAGTGCTGGCTCAATCAGGATTGACAATAATCGAGGTTATGTCAATAAGCATAATGCGGGGGGTGCAGCCGCTTCAATATCGAGGGCACCCCCTGTGGTGTTTTAACGGGGAAGATGATGCCACCCGTTATGGCGTAAGGGACCGGACTCTGCTGCTGCTTTAGCAAAAATTCTGTCCAAGTTGTTCAAGGGAGCGGAAGAGGAGTTCATCCATATTAAGCCGCGGGATGGATTCTCCATGTACAACCCTCCAAGCTGGGTGAGCTGTCACTCTTTACTCCCAACCTTCCCGCATTCTTTGTTTTAAATACTCACCTTGCCGTTTCATGGCAGGAACTGCGAAAAGCTGTAAGGTAGGTCAATAGCCCACCTCCACAACCGGAGGACCCTGACCGGGCCCTCGACCCCGGAATCGAAGAGGATCCGGACATATTTGTGGAGCTGATAGAAAGGAAATTCTATCAATTGAGCTGCGATGATGCCATGGTGGCCATAACGGCCGACTATCCTGGACTACTCCCTGCATCGCATGTAAGAAAAGACCGTAGTCCCAACTCCCAAAAAGGATCCCCTTTTACACACTTCACGCACCGTACACACATGGTGTCTTATAGGGAAGGCCTTCGGGACACCATGCCGAACCCGCAGCGACTCGCCAACAAGGGGCACCAAAGCTGGGTAGGCCAAAAAGGAAGGCGGTCAGGACGGAGACGCCGGTGCAGAGGTATGACACAAAACCTCGCTCTGTGGTTGTTGTCTTCTTTTAATATAATGACGTCCATGTTTCCTAGTAGAAAAAATGCTTGTCGGACTATATCCGGGGAGGCCGCCGATCACGCCTCCATCAGTCGGGCTCCAGGGCCGGACATAGAGGCGGAAGCTAACACGGGGCGGACGCCGAATGCTCATTCTATAGTGGATGCGGACAGACTATCCGCTACAAATTCCGAAGTGGAGAGCGCCATGAATCACAGGCGTCGTCGGGCCGTACTCCGTGACGCTTGTTTCTCCCAAGGGGCATTCGATGCCTTCAACTCAGGAGACGCGTACATCCGTGCTGCTCAGAATGGTCTAGACCGAGCCACGAACCAGTATGTAAGGGATATACGGGTAAGAAAATCTGACGATTATATGTAACAGTAGCACCTGAGACTTGAAACAGTTGACGCAACTAATTTAAGGATCATTATTTGTGCAGGCTCTTACAGAGAAGAATTCCCTCTTGTCTTAAGAGCTGGAAGAGTGCAAGGCCCAGCTAGGGGCCGCTGTTGCCGCATTGAAGGAGTCCGAGAAGGGCCCCTCTGGTAACACTTGTTTTGATTTCAAAGAATACAGGTACCAGGAAGTATACGCCATGCATGCAAATCTAACAATAGATGTTGCAGATGACCCCATAGTGAATCCAGAGGCTGTGGCGATGAATGCGGCATGTGCTGATCGACAACTAAATGCTGGCGAGCGCGTGCTTACGCGAGTCAGGCAGGAGAAAAATGATCTCCAAGACGCCAATATCCGGTTGGGCGTGGAACTGAAATATGTCCGAGCCCATCTTGTAGACTCCATGAAGGAGAATAAGCGGCTTCGGCGCTGCAGTTTTAGTAAGTGCTTGAGCGAACTTTTAAAAGGAGTTCAGCGAAGAAGCCGGCTAACAGAGTTATGTCTGCAGGTATGCTGACGGGTCGTCCCGCGGAGGAGATGCCTGGGTCTTCGGGTGATCTTCTACCAGAGCTCCCACAGCTGCACGAGCAAGTTCGGTAGGTGATGCAGGGTATTGCCCAAGCCTTGTGGCCATCCGCGTCCCCGCCGGGAGGCATGGGGGAGCTTATAGATAAGCTCAAGGGAGCGCAGCAGCGCTTCCGATTATGGAAGATATCGGCCTGCCGACAAGGTGCTAGGGAAGCCTGGGCTATGGTGAAGACGCGATATACCAAAGCTGACCCAAACCATATGGCCGAGGTCGGACCTATGGGGCCCGATGGGAAAGAGATCCCCGTCAGTTTAGTGTATGACCAAGTAGAATTAGCCGCAAAGTATTCCCAACAGGATTGTAGGCTAGACAAGCTGTTGGATGGTATAGAAGAAGAATTTAATCAGTCTTAGTGACTGTGTACTTCAAATGACATATGTAATGTCCTAGTCAGATTGTAATCATTTGTCATGGCGGACCTTTTCGCTTCGACCTCTAGAACCGATAGTCGATGCTTGGGTTGCTTCTTGGAGGGGTCATCCCCTGCTGTCTCGTCGCCATTGCCTTCTTTGGGGGTGTCCACCATGTATATATCATATGCTGAGGTGGCGGTCCAGCGCCCTGTGGGCGGTGGTTCCTGTTCGTCTCCTGCATCATCGTCCATACCGTCGAAGTCTTCGGAGTCGAAGTCAAGCATGTCGGTTAAAATGTCGACAGTGGCTACTAAGTGGGTGGTGGGTGGGTAGCGAATTTCTTCGTCATCCGCATCCCATTCTAGCCGGACATAGTTCGGCCAAGGTTCTCCTGACAGGGAGAGAGACCTTAATGAATTTAGCACATCGCCGAAAGGTGAGTGCTGAAAGATATCTGTGGAGGTGAACTCCATGATCGGCGCCCAATCGTATTCGATGGGTGTGGATGCAGGCGGCTCGAAGTCCATGGCCGGAGAAGAATCCAGTGGTTCAGCGACACGGCTCTCGTAAGGGGTGAAGTCAGTATCCGGCTCTATGGCCACTAAGAGTGCGGTCTCCATGGTGGGGTCTATCCCTCCGCTCTCGGATGGCGTGATTTGCTCCAGATTGATAGCCGAAGTAGTTGCAGATGCGATCTCCCGAACACTGTTCGACGATAGAGTTACGTCGTGCTCGTCGTGACTGTGTGGCGCACCTGACACGGGCTCGAATCCGTCGAAGATCAAGTCTCCGCGGACGTCGGCAGTGTAGTTTAAGTTTCCGAATCTGGCCTGATGGCCAGGGGCATAGCTCTCGATCTGCTCCAGATGGCCAAGCGAATTGGCCCACGGTGCGAAGCCGCCGAATAAAAAGATCTATCAGCCACCGAATAAAAAGATCTGTCCGGGGAGGAAAACCTCACCCTGGACCGCATCGCTACTGATGATCGAAGCAGCCATCAAGCCTTATGGTGATGACACAGTGGAACTCTCAATGAAAGCACCAATGTCGGTGTCAAAACCGGCGGATCTCGGGTAGGGGGTCCCGAACTGTGCGTCTAAGGCAGATGGTAACAGGAGGCAGGGGACAAGATGTTTACCTAGGTTCGGGCCCTCTTGATGGAGGTAATACCCTACTTCGTGCTTGATTGTTCTTGATGATATGAGTATTACAAGAGTTGATCTACCACAAGATCGTAGAGGCTAACCCTAGAAGCTAGCCTATGGTATGACTGTATGTTGTCCTATGGACTAACCCCTCCAGTTTATATAGACACCGGAGGTGGCTAGGGTTACACAGAGTCGGTTACAAGGGAGGAGATCTACATATCCGTATTGCCTAGCTTGCCTTCCACGCCAAGGAGATTCCCATCCGGACACATGACGAAGTCTTCAATCTTGTATCTTCATAGTCCAACAGTCCGGCCAAAGGATATAGTCCGACTATCCGGAGACCCCCTAATCCAGGACTCCCTCAACCACACTAGTCTAGGTTTAATGCCGCTCATGATAAGACCATTTTCTCGCTCGACTTGACCGTTAGTTTGTGGGTGATAGACAGAAGCATAATCGAGCTTGATGCCCATATTGCTGCACCAAAGTTTCACCTCGTCGGCTGTAAAGTTCGTGCCGTTGTCAGTGATGATGCTGTGGGGGATGCCATAACGGTGTACAACCCCAGATATGAAGTCTATCACCGGTACGGATTCAGCCGTTTTGATGGGTTTGGCTTCTATCCATTTGGTGAATTTATCAACCATGACCAGTAAGTATTTTTTCTTATGGGTTCCCCCTTTAAGGGGTCCGACCATATCAAGCCCCCAGACCGCGAAGGGCCAAGTAATGGGGATTGTTTGGAGAGCGGTAGGCGGCATATGGCTTTGGTTTGTAAAAAGCTGGCAACCGACGCAATGTTGGACCAGATGCTGCACATCTTCCCGGGCCGTCGGCCAATAAAAACATGTACAGTAGGCCTTGCTTACAAGGGCCCGGGCTGCGGCTTGGTGGCCGCCGAGTCCGGCATGGATTTCTGCCAGAAGCTTCCACCCTTCCTCTTCGAAGATACACCTTTGAAGGACTCCGGTAGTGCCTTTCTTATAAAGCTCTCCCTCATGGACCTTGTAGGATTTAGATCGCCGCACTATGCGGCATGCCTCATTTTGGTCCTCGGGTAGTTCCTGCCTGGTTAGGTAGGCCAGGAATGGTTCTGTCCATGGGGCGATGACGGCCATTTTTACGTGGGCTGAAGGTGTTACTTCGATGGCAGAGCCTCCGATTGTGTTAGGGTGTTCGGTATCTGGTGTTGTGGCCAGATCCGGACTATTATTGCCTGTGTCCCCTTCCAATACCACAGATGGCTTAAACAATTTTCTAGGAAGATGTTAGGTGGGACAGGGTCGCTCTTAGCGCCGATACAGGCTAGGATATCCGCCGCCTGATTATTTTCTCGAGCCACATGGTGGAATTCAAGCCACTCGAACCGAGCTGGCATTTTGAGGACGGCATTGCGATATGCTGCCATTTTCGGATCCTTGGCATCGAAGTCTCCATTTATTTGGGATATTGCAAGGTTTGAATCCCCACGCACCTCAGGCGTTGAATGCCCATGGAAATTGCCATCCGGAGACCGTATAATAGGGCCTCGTATTCAGCTGCGCTATTGGAGTCTGTGTATAGTATTTGGAGTACAGATTGAATTGTATCTCCAGTGTGGGACGTCAGGACGATGCCAGCCCCCAGACCAGCCAGCATTTTAGAGCCGTCAAAGTGCATGATCCAATTGGAGTACGCGCCGTACTCTTTAGGGAGTTCGACTTCTGTCCATTCGGCGATGAAATCGGCCAGTACTTGCGACTTAATGGCTCGCCGTGGTTTATATGTTATGTCGAATGGGAGGAGCTCGATAGCCCATTTGGCAAAATGGCCCGTGGCATCGCGGTTGTTTATTATGTCGTTGAGTGGTACTTCGGAGGCCATCGTAATTGAACACTCTTGAAAGTAGTGTCCTAATTTCCGGGATGCCATGAATACCGCGTATGCTATCTTTTGATAATGTGGGTACCGTGATTTGCATGGAGTGAGGATGATGGATACATAATATACCGGCTTTTGAAGTGGGAATTTATGTCCGTTTGTCTCTTGTTCGACGATGATAACTGCGCTTACCACTTGGTGAGTTGCCGCTATATATAACAGCATTGGTTCACCGACATTTGGCGCGGCCAAGATTGAGTTGGTGGCCAGGATGGCTTTTGTTTCTTCCAATCCAGCCGTGGCTGCGTCCGTCCACCCGAAGTGTTCGGTGCACCGAAGAAGGCGATAAAGGGGGAGTGCCTTTTCTCCTAATCGGGAGATAAAGCGGCTTAAGGCCGCCACACATCCAGTTAACTTTTGGATTTGCTTGAGGTCAGTTGGGATAACCAACAGCAGCAGAGCCCAGATTTTAGCCGGATTTGCTTCAATTCCTCTGCTGGAGACAATAAAGCCCAGGAGCTTTCCGGCGGGTACGACGAAAATGCATTTTTCCGGATTGAGCTTAATGTCGTATGCTCGAAGATTGTCGAACGTGAGCCTCAAGTCGTCTATTGAGTCGACATGTCTGGTTTTAACGACCACATCGTTGATGTATGCCTCCACTGTTTTGACGATCTGCTTTTCCAGACATGTCTGAATCATGCGCTAATATGTTGCGCCGGCGCTTTTGAGCCTAAAGGGCTTGTGTTAAAACAGAAGGGGCCGTATGGAGTGATAAATGCCGTTGCGGCTTGATCAGACTCCACCATCTTAAATTGGTGGTAACCGGAGTATGTGTCAAGGAAGCACAATGAGTCATGTCCTGCGGTGGCGTCGATAATTTGATCAATGTGAGGCAGGGGGAAGGGATCCTTTGAGCACGCCTTATTAAGGTCCTTGAAGTCGACGCATAGGCGCCAGGATTTGTACTTCTTTGGCACCATCACCAGGTTTGCTAGCCAGTCTGGATGCTTTATTTCTCTAAGGAATCCAACCTCCAGTAACTTGGCCAGCTCCTCTCCCATGGCTTGTCTCTTAGGTTCGGAGAAACGCCGAAGAGTCTGCTTGACCGGCTTGAATCCTTTTAGAATGTTAAGGCTGTGCTCGGCCAGCCTGCGTGGGATTCCTGGCATGTCTGAAGGATGCCAGGAGAATATGTCCCAATTCTCGCGCAGGAACTCCCGTTGTGTGGCATCTACGGCGGGGTTTAACTGTGCCCCGATGGATGCTATTTTTGTGGGGTCCGTTGGATTGACTTGGAATTTGACTATTTCATCCGCTGGTTTAAAGGAGGTCGACTTGGATCTTTTGTCTAGTATCATGTCGTCCCTGTCCACTATGGAGCGTAACACGGTTAACTCCTCTGCCACAAGGGCTTCGGATAATTCCTCGAGGGCTAGTGCGGCTGTTTTGTTCTCGGCGCGGAGTGCTATGTACAGATCACTAGCTAGAGTGATGATTCCGTTGGGTCCGGGCATTTTGAGCTTCATGTACCTGTAATGGGGTATGGCTTCAAAAATCATGAATGCCTCCCGCCCTAGAAGGGCGTGGTATCCGCTACTAAACGGGGCCACTTGGAATGTGATTTCTTCGGACCTGTAAATCTCCGGAGTGCCGAATACCACATCTAGTGTGATTTTCCCAGCGCAACGTGCCTCCCGACTAGGGAGAATTCCTCGGAATGTCGTGCTGCTTTGCTCAATACGGTTGCTGTCTATTTCCATTTTTTGAAGAGTCTCCTCATAAATGAGGTTTAATCCGCTGCCGCCGTCCATGAGCACTTTAGTGAGCCAAAAGCCGTCCACAATTGGACTGAGGACCAAAGTGGCTGGTGCTCGATCGGGTTGTTCGGAATTTAGGTTCGTCATTGTCATTGAAGGTGATAGTCGTGTCGCTCCATGGATTTATTGCTGCCACGTGGCAGACTTGGGCAAGGCTGCAGAGTGCTCGCTTACGCCTATTATTTGAGGCAAAGGTCTCGAAGACTGTCAATACTGTATTGTTATCCACGTGAAGGTGCTCTGGTGTTTTTTGGATGAGGAGATCCTCACCGCTCTTGGCCACCTGCCACAGTACCCAACATGCTCTAAGGCCATGTGTTGGTATGGTATCCGCTGTACTATGAATTTTGCAGGGCCCGTTAAGCCATCCCTCCAATACGGTTCCACACCCTGTAGTGGGCTTTTGCTTCTTTATAACCGAGACGGGCGACTTATGAGAGTGCACCCTTTTAATTCGGACTGGGGGTTGTGTCAGAGCCGGATTATCCCAAAATTTTGTTTGGGTTTTCCAGGCGCTTTCCATCGCACAGTACTTCCGTACTATGGCCGCCAAGTCAGTGAAGTGTGCTATGTCATGGCGACTTATGGTGTTGAGGATTCCCTTGTCTGTGCAATTATTGCGGAAGAACGAAATTGCGTCTTCCTCGCGACAATCCTTGACCTTGTTCATTACAAGGAGGAATCTGGCCCAATAGTGATGTACTGTCTCTTGGGGCGCTTGCCTAATGTGAGAAAGATCGTTTGTATCTGGGTGGGTGGGTGGATTTAAGTTCGGACCTTGACCCAACCTGAGACCCTCGGGCAGGGGAGTTTTCGATATTGGAAGTTCAGGCTCCAGGATGTTGCCCTGTAGGTTCGGTATGCAGCCTGATTCTAGGTTCAGGGTTAGGGCGATATCCTCCCGTGAGCGGGTATCTGGCTCGGATAGCTCCGGAATCCGGACATAGTTCGTCCTCACGATAGAGGAAGAATCGCCGCATTGCTCCTCCACCACCGCTCTCTGATGGGTGACCGGCAGAGAGTTAATCTCCCTTCGGTCGGGTTTAAGCCCGATCCAATCGTAGTCCGTAGCGACTCCTAGAGCGGCGATGCGATCCAAGAGGTCGTTCAAAGAGGAGAGCTCCATTGGATCCATCTGCTCGGTGAATTTCGAGCAAATGTGGAGGCTATTTTCGATGACCCGAGAAGTCATCGTCGGTGCAACGGCCGAGTGGGCGGTCATGAAGAAGCCGCCTAGTCGGAGAGTTTGGCCTACAGCCAGGGCTCCCCCAGAGGTGATGTTCTCCTTGAAAACGAAATGATCCATCCCTCCTTATGATGAAGACACAGTGGAACTCTCAATGAAAGCACCAATGTCGGTGTCAAAACCGGCGGATCTCGGGTAGGGGGTCCCGAACTGTGCGTCTAAGGCGGATGGTAACAGGAGGAAGGGGACACGATGTTTACCTAGGTTCGGGCCCTCTTGATGGAGGTAATACCCTACGTCCTGCTTGATTGTTCTTGATGATATGAGTATTACAAGAGTTGATCTAACACGAGATCGTAGAGGCTAAACCCTAGAAGCTACCCTATGGTATGATTGTATGTTGTCCTACGGACTAAACCCTCCGGTTTATATAGACATCGGAGAGGGCTATGGTTACATAAGGTCGGTTACAAGGGAGGAGATCTACATATCCATATTGCCTAGCTTGCCTTCCACGCCAAGGAGAGTCCCATCCGGACACGGGACAAAGTCTGAAATCTTGTATCTTCACAGTCCATCAGTCCGGCCAAAGGATATAGTTCGGCTGTCCGGAGACCCCCTAATCTAGGATTCCCTCAGGAGCAATAGAGAAAAGGGGGATGGTTGTTTGCAATTAGGCTATCACTGTATACGATACATACAAGACAATCATTGGCCTACGGGATATATCAAAAATTTGCAAATCAAGTGCAAAAGGAAGAGATTTTGCTTAACTGTATTGCAAAAATCCACTTAAGTACAGTATTTAGGTAGGTCGACACGTGTGGGATGACCAGGTGGTGTGGTTGGTGGCAGATTTCTATTTTAATCTCATTGGAACTTTATGGGGCGGGGTTGGTTTCTTTGTGTGTGCGCCATAGACAAGTATAGTAAGTATATGTTTGGTTCATAGATGTGTCCTTAGTTTTTCCCATATTACAAGCGAGATAAGATTCCCCCCCCCTAATTTGGTTAAGAACAAATGGAAATAACTAACAAAAATGAAACAGAAAAACATCATGTCAGGGAAGATCCACCCCCTCCACTCACACGAGATTGAGTTGATAACTTGACAAAATCAAGTCACATCATGGAAAAATCCATAGCCTTCCACTCACAAGAGATCGCATCATCTAACCCAGGATCTGTATACGCCATATCCTCACAGAAGATTGCATCATAATGTGCAAGTTCACCGTATAAGGTCACTTCTTCAAGGATGATGACAAATTGTCTAGCCACCTCGCCACTTGAAACTTACCGGAATCCTCCCTAGCATCCGACATCAAACACATATGTAAGAAAAGGAACAGGTGGGTCTTGGGACTTACCAGAGGTCAAGTGAGAGATACAATGTGTGGGCTCTCGATCCCCTTTCCCTTCCCTCATGGATCGCTGCTAGATGGTCTCACGCTCTTGTTGGGCACCTCCCGCGGTTGAGCCTGTAACTTGGTATTAATGAAACTTCGGTTAGTGAAGTTTTGTGTTTCTATATTTCCCTTTTCATTCAATTTTCAACTTATACCAAAAGGGACAGTCACCCTGCATAGAAAATCCTTTTAGATTACTAGGAATCACATCCTTTTCGCTATGTATGGAAGGGGTAATTGGACTTTCTGGTAGTCTGTGATTTTGGAGCATTTGGTTGATTGTCATAGCTTCTCTTGTATGAGCTTTGGAGTTGTATTTTGCCTTGTCGAGACTCTCTCATTATGATGAAGATGTGCAGTTGGATATTTTGTCATCATGTAACCATGAATCATCTCGTCAGATCTGGATGTGTTCTCTATAGAAGAATGTACGCATTGTCCAAAATTGACTGAGCTATTCCGCATTGGATTGAGATGAAAAGTTTTATCTGGCATGCAAAAATACAAATCATGTAACTGGTTTATTTGCAATTTTTCTCTTGGAGAAGACTCAATGAGTTTCCGACAACCGTCCACAAGATTAGCACACCAGTCTATAATCTGGTTGATAGAATTGTTGAGGTCAAAAGTCAATCCATTTGACACACTATTTCCATGCATTGGATTGAATGAATAAGAAATCAAGCTGCTGGTGCCCCCTCCAAGGACATGCCCTGCGTTGGGCTGAAAAAGCATATGGATGCCTTCCATGTGTGGCACCCCACACTATTAAATAGCCAAGCTCCGAACCCCATTTTGCCTAGCCATGCGATGTGGGACTAATCAGTAAACGGACAAGCCCCACGGGAGAGAATGATTGGGGTGGGCAAGAAGAAGAAGAAGAAGTTTTGTAGAGTATTGGGCCTTCTGTAGTTATAGAATATGGAGGTAGTCAGCCCACATGAGTAACTAGGTTGTCCCTGACTCGCACAAGGCCACACATGAAACTAAGATGATCCATAGGGGCGTGACTATGTGCCATCTATTGCGAGACCAAACAACATCTTGCCTGAAGTGCCGACGAAATGGGATACCCAGCGTGTATGAGTTCCACAGGCCATAAGCACTGGGTTTTCTTTTTTTGCCATTTTCTCAGTTATTGCTTTCTCTTTTTTATTTATTTTTTATGTTTTTCAATGTTGTGCCATTATATTTCACAATGTCATTATATGTCCACCGCTTTTGTTTTACCACCAACTTCTCAACTACCGACCCACTATAATCACTAGGGAAATGCTCGTGCATTGCTAATGGAAAGATGAATCAAATAATCACAATTTAGTAATTGAGTCGACCCTTATATGTAAGAGGTAGTTATATTTGTTCTTTACAAGGGGGGTAGTCCCAAGTGACCTCTCTATTGATTTTTGGGTGATGGGCATGGAAGATAGGGAGGTAAGAGGGTATGTTGTGTTAGAAAACATACATTGAAGATTCTGAGTTTGGCTATATCGGCACGAACTTTTCAATTCGACCTTCAAATTCACATTCATGTCCAATGCTTCTCCCCAAACTGGTTTTGCTCCCACTTTTGTAGTTCCTATGCAGATTTTGAAACGGAGCCTCACACAGCTATCAGGACCAAGCAACTAGACTTGAATTATTATGGCTTGCGCTTGTCTAGCCATCTTGCACGACCGAAGATCTAAATAATATATCGGTTTTGGAAATTCTTTAGCAAATGGGTTGGGAGTCTCGGGTTAGTTTTCAAAACATGCAAGTTTAGTTTGCCAGAAGTGTAGATTCCAAATTTTTAGAAAAAGTTTAAGCAAATTAAAAAGTGGAATTTGAACTTTTTCACATAGTGAAAATCACTTTTTTAGATATATATAGGTACTTACGACAAAAAATAATCAATATGAACATATCAATGCTTCCAATTGAAATATGTGTACTAGGGTTACTAATAATTTACAGCGCATTTTCGTATGAATCGCTCCTCCAACCCTCTATTCAAACTTACACACATTATTATCGCAACACAAAGTAACAAATCAATGCCTTGTGAAGGCATATAGACACATTGGTGGGATAATAAATTTTAGCCCTAACCACGAGCAAACACACCTCATGTAATGAACTCCACCCAAAACTAGATACTTGCCTTGAAAAACATTATGACTTCCTACCACGTGTTGCTTGTAACTATAGTAAAATAGAAAATCGTACATCACGTGCACAAATGTGTGGTGTACTTGGATAAGGCAATAGAGACCATAGTAATTCCATGTGAGAACGTATTCAAGAGAAGTTAAGTTTTGCTCAAGCAAGGTATGTAATGAAATGCCCCTCCCATACTTATTCCTCCTCTACAGTACATTCATCCAGCCATGCGTCCTTGTAGTTGTATAAAGTTGGGCACAATAGGGCAAAGGGGGGTGATTGTTTGTAATTAGGCTATCACTGTGTACAAGACATACAACACAATCATTGGCCTATGAGATATATCAAAAATTTGCAAATAAAGTTCAAAAGGAAGAGATTTTGCTTCACTGTAATGCAAAAAGCCACATAAGTACACTATTTAGGTGGGTCAATAGGTGTGGGATGACCGGGTGGTGTGGTTGGTGGAAGATTTCTATTTTAACCTCATTGGAACTTTATGGGGGCAGGGTTATTTCCTTTGTGCGTGTGCCACAAACAACTAGCTACTATATGTTTGCTTCATATATGTGTCTACATTTTTCCATATTTCAAGCCGGATAATATTTTTTTTCCTAAATTGGTTAAGAAAAATGGAAATAACTAACAAAAATGAAATAAAGAACATCAAGTCAAGGAAGATCCACTATGCTCCACTCGGATACGATCGCGTTGAAAGATTGACACAATCAAGTCACATCATGGAAAATCCACTCCGTTCCACTCACAACAAATTGCATCATCTAACACGAGATCCGTCTTCCCCATATCCTCACAGAAGATTACATCGTAATGTGCATGTTCTACCCTAAGGTCCACTTCTTCGAGGATGACGACAAATTCTCTAGCCACACCCTGCCACTTGAGACATACTGGAACCCTCCCCAGCATCTGACATCAAACACATATGTAAGAAAAGGGACGAGTGGGTCCTGGGCCTTACCAGAGGTCACGCGCGAGCCATAATGTGTGGGTTCTTGATCCCTTTATTTTCCCTCGTGGATCGCTGCTCGATGGGCCTGCTCTCTTGGTGGGCACATCCCGCGACCGTGAATTTAATTTGGTATTAACCAAACTTCGGTTAGTAAATTTTGGTGTTTCTATATCTCCTTTTTGATTTGATTTGCAATTTATATCGAAAGGGACAATCACCCTGCGAATCACATCCCTTTCGCTATGTATGGAAGGGCTAATTGGACTTTTTAGTAGTCTGTGATCTTGGAGCATTTGGTTGATAGTCACAGCTTCTCTTGTATAAGCTTTGCGGGTTAGCATTTTGCCTTATGGATACCATCTCGCTATGGTGAAGACGTGCAGTTGGATATTCTGTCATCATATAACCATAAATCATCTGGTCAGATCTGGATGTCTTCTTTATAGAAGAATGTACATATTTGCCAAAATCGACTAAGCTATTCTGCATTTGATTGAGATGAAAACCCGTTTTATCTAGCATGCAAGCATTGAAATTATGTAACTAGTTTATAATTGCATTGTTTCTCTTGGAGAAGACTCGGAGATTTGCCCACAACCGTCCATAAGATTAGCACGCTGATTTAGAATCTGGTTGGTAGAACAATTGAGGTCAAAAGTCAATCCATTTGACACACTATTTGCTTACATTGGATTGAATGAATAAGAAATTGAGTTGTTGGTGCCCCCTCCAATGACATGCCCTGCATTGGGCTCACCAAGGATATGGATGCCTTGCATGCGTGCCACCTCACCCTATTAAATAGCCAAGCTTCCAACCCCATTTTGCGTAGCCAGGCGATGTGGACTAATCACAAAAAGGACAAGCCCCACGCACTACTAGAAATACCACTACTAATGGCGCACCTAATATGGCCATTAATGGCGCATCACTGGTGCGCCATTGATAGCACGCCATTAGTAATTTTTACTAATGGCGCACCACCTGGTGCGCCATTAGTATCTGGTATACTAATGGCGCACCACCTGGTGCGCCATTAGTATATGCGAGGGTGCGCCATTAGTATGCCTCCCAGGGGGCATGTATACCCAGGTGCTTTGGCATACTAATGGCGCACCACCTCTGGATGCGCCATTAGTAACCGCAGCATACTAATGGCACACTACCCGGTGATGCGCCATTAGTATGCACTGTCATACTAATGGCGCACTGTCGTGTGATGCGCCATTAGTATGAATATTAGGTTTTTTTTATTTTTTTTATTTTCTGTTTTTTGCGCAGGTTACAAAATGTAAAATTTGACAAAATATAGACAGCACACATCAACAATAGATTCATCAAATACAATAGAAGATTAGTCTTTGAATACAATTCATCATATTAGTCTCCGAATACAATTCATCATATTAGTCTCCGAATTAAAAAGACCGAACAAAGATAGAACATTATATTACAAGTCTCGAGACCGCGAGTAGCGAGTTTGTCTTCGCATTACAAGTCGATATCGATCATCTAAACTACCATCACATAGAAGAGAGCTGCTGTCATCACGATGAGCATCATCACGATGAAACTCGTCTTCATCCGGTTCCTCCAACGCTCCCTCCCCTCTCCCGCTAGATAGCGGGCGTATCTAGATTCGGCCTCGGCCCTAGTGGTGTACCCTTTGTAACTGTTACCGCTGAATCGGTGAACCTGTCTCCGACACTCCTCCCAGTCATCGTAGACTCCGGGAACCTTACCCTTGTACACGACATACGTCGGCATCGCTATGCACTAGCCAAACGAAACGTTAGTACCAATTCACAGACAATACATAAGCAATATATAATTATGCAACAGAACGATCGGAAGAGAAAAGCAAGACATTAATAGCATCGATTACATCTAAGTTGAACGACTCTCGAAACCAAAGAGACATACTACAAGTTCATTAAAGTTTAATTACAGCATGAGCCAATCGATGTTTCAGAACTAGACAACTCGACTCAAGGGACCGGAGCGTGGATGAAGCCGCCGTCTATCGTGGGAGTCATGAAAGAACGGGCGTTGTCATCCTGCATTTGTAGCATTGTGTCGATGTCACTGTTGGACGGTTGATTTCTGAGGTAGAACTGCCCCGAGGTACGAAGGACATCTTGATGGATGATTTCCGCAAACTCCGACTGGATGCGAAAGAATTCTTGTCGGAGGTCCGCGTCCTGGATTGCCGACACGCTCGCGGCCCAATCTTGGAGTTTACTCGGTAGCAGAAGTTGATGATGGTCCCGTACGATCGCCCGCATGTGATGGATGGCGTAGTAGGCACCCTTCTGACCGCCAGGCGGCTGCTTGACGCAGCAGAACGTCGTATTGTGGGAGAACATGTGCTTGCCGTACTCACGAATAGGCCTGGTGAAGGTGCCTCCAGATTGGGCGTAGCCGGGGAGAACATCATCAAGAACCTTCTTGACATTTGTGTAGTCTACGTTCGACTGACGGTCTGGGTCGAAATACGTGGCCATGGAATATTTGGGGCTTAGGAGGATGAGCGTGCAACGTGTGTCACTGCAGAAAACACGGAATGTTAAAAGAAAAACGATCGAAAAGTAAGAATTCATATGTTACGGGCCGGTTGAGGGGAGGACTTACTCGGGAAAGTAAGGCACGAGGAAGTTATCCTTATCTTGGTTTGCCAGAATGACGCCTTCGAGGTAAGAACTCGCGACTTGCCGGTCCCCAGCGCTGCCCAAGATCTTGGCACGCATGTAGAAGGGGTCGACTATCACGATGTCCGGGGTCTTGTCGCGAATGATCCGCATCTCCATACTCAGCGAAAATAGCCGAACGAAGGTGTAGTGCAGCGGATGAAGGTTAAACATAGAAAAGATGTCATCAAACCGCAGGACGATCGTACCCCCGATGTCGCCATCCACAAAGCCCTTGCCCTCTGGCACCTTGGCCACGAAAACCGGGTATGCCACATCCTTCTCTCTGAGACGCCGCTTCTCCAAAGAAAGAACACTGTCGTGCAGACTCTGCATAGCACCGGTTGCAGCATTGAGCATATTTGGTGGTAGCATCGCCCTACCCACCACATGCACCCTCCTCGAGATATCCTGCGGTGAAGGTGGCCCGTCCTGAGCATGGATCGTACTCGGTGCCGGTTGGCTCGCACCCTTCTTAGTCTTTCTTTTGCGTGCCTTCTTCTTCTCCTGTAATGGGACCGAGTTCTGCTCACAGACCGCCTTATTGAGTGTGTTGGGGCTGATAATATTTCGCACCTCGCCTATCTGAGGCTCGGTGAAGTCGGCAGCTGGAGGCGTCTCCTGAGAGCTGAACGCCAGACGGCGCCTGTTGCAACTTGGCTTCTCCGCGGTACGAGCTAGATCGCACACGTCTTTTGTTGGGTTTGGTTCTTGAGAAGGAGGCCCCATGAAGTCGCCATCGTACCCATGCTCGGCAAAGTACTGATCGACGTTGCCAAATGTATCATCGTCGTCGTCGTCGTCGTTCTGATCCTGTGCCATATGCATGTTTGGATCCAGTGGCATAGGGATGTCCGGCACCGTTACGGCGGTCTTGCCATGGGGCCGACTTGGCGCCGGCACGACTGGCGGTGTTGTCTTTGGGGTGGTGTCCCCCGCCCCCAAACGAATCTGGCTCTTCGTCCAAAGCAGGGGCCAGCTCAGGCAGGCGCTGAGGGTCATCACGTCATCATCGTCAGCCCCGACGGGTCGAATCGGAGGTAACAAGTCGTCGCAGCCTGGCAGCACCCGAACCAGTTGAACCCTAAACAAGTTGGGTGGCATCTGGGTACCATGGAACAAGGGGTTGCCCGGTTGAAGGATTTTGCCCTTGGCGACATCGACCAACTCGTTGTTCACGAAGTGGAGGAGAGTGCACGGAACGTCGGCGGCGCCCTGCGAAAACATGTAGGACGTCAGGGATGCCCAGTCAAAGGCAAGGAGATGAAGTCCTCGGCCGAGAGAGGCTTAATTAGTTACCGTGATGATGGCGTCGAGCTCGGCTAATGTCGAGGCACCGCCAACGGCGGGCGTGCAGTTGACGGAGCGGCCGCTTGCTGAAGAGGTGCCGGCCGGCGTACACCCGGGTGCATTAAGCTCCCGTGCCGGCGTCGGAGACACCAATGCCGCCTCCGCCGGAGGCACCAATGGCCCCGCCATCGCATTATGCGAGTTGCTGGCCGTGAAGCTAGGAATCGGGGGCGGCCCCTGTTGGCCGCCCGCAATCCACACACTCAACCCCGAGATCAAGGTAGGCACAAGGGCGGTGATTGTCGCTCCGAGTCGTTGTTCCACTTGCTCTTGGACAATCTCCGGAATCCGCGCCACCTGTGCCTTGAGTTCTTGAACCTCTCGCGCCTGGCTTTCCGAGCTGGTCTTTTTCTCCTTCCGCACACCAGCGGTATAGTATGACCCCCATTTTGTCGACAAGCCTTTGCCGGCCACACGACCAGCTGACGTCGGCTTACTGAGCTTATCCTTGTTCTTCATTATATTCAACCCCCTATTTAGAGTGGTGTCCCAAGGGATGCTCTGAGTCGACCCCACGCTACTGCTTTCAGTCGCCTGCGGAAGGAATGTGAACCATTTAGAAATTCGGCTTCATTAATTAGAATGCAACCATATGGAGCTAATTACGCGGGGGTGTATTCCTTACCAGAACAAGCTCAAGCCGCCTGGTCTTCGGATCCGTGGTAAGCTCCTTTGTTTTCGGGTCCTTCTTGTACCGGGCCCTGACAAAGTTCCTGGTCTGCTTGTCACCGTATTTATCGAAGAGGGGCGGTAGGCCTTGCTCGGCACGGTCCGCCTCCTCCTTGTCCCATATAGGCTCCGCCACTCTGTAACCGCCGGGACCGAGTGTGTGTTCCCCTATGTTCAGCTCCCGCATTTGTTTCCCCCACTCACTTGATTGGGAGCTTGCGGTGCTCGAGCAATTGATCTTGAAGTCGTTGTAGTCATCTTCGGTGATCGAAGGATTTTTCTCCTTGATCTTCTCATAACTCTCACCTTTCTCGATCATTCTCTTCACATTGCTTTTCCAAGTAGACAGGGCCTTGCTCATCTTCGTGAGGGCAGCATTGTTCACTTTATTCCCTTTGAGGCTTGTGTTTTCGAATTCAGCTGGGAACTTGTATCGTTCGTGCAGCTTCGTGAAGAGGAGGTGGCGCAAATTCCCCCGGTCAGGATGCCTCAGGTTCTCGGTGTTGATCGAGACGGTGCTCCGGACAATGCACCCGAGCTGAAGCGAGTACCCCTTGACTATTCGTTCGGGCGCCGTTGGATTCCCGTTGGAGTCCACTTCAGTAACTTCCTCCTTGAGGGTGCGGAGCACGATCGGGCGCCGGTCCTTCCGTTGCCTCTTCGGCTGGCTGCTATCTGTGCGTGCGCCGCCATCATCAGTGGTGGCATCCTCGGCGGCACCATCAGTGGTGGCATCAGTGTGGTCATCCTCGGCGGCACCATCCGTGGTCTCAGGATCGGTGGGGAAGGCGGCGGCCTCATACAAGTGAGGTTGTTCCTCCATCTCCTGGGACAGCTCCCAGAATGCCTTGTCGCCCGAACCCCCGGCCTCATCGTTGTGGGCCATGTTTCTCTCTAAATAGAAACAAAGTTTGGTCAAAAAGTAGGTTATTGTCAAGGAACAAGATCATGGTCTCATCATTTAGGGTTTGTGACACCGAGGCATCCTAAAATCTAAGCTTTTATCATTGAGGGTTTTTCGACGCCAAGGCACCCTAAAAGCCTAACTTTTCATCATTTCGGTTTTTATCGACACCGAGGCACCCTAAAAGCCATGCATTAGTCACAAGTACGCCGGGGCACTTGATCCTACTTAATTAACTACTAAGATACCCCGGCCCATGCATTAGTCACAAGTACCCCATATGTCCTATTTTTAGCAAAGTCATGCTAAAATTCACGGAAAATTTCAGCATGACCTTTGCTGAAAATAGGACATATGGAGTACCCGAATTTGCCGGAACGGAAGTTAATCGACATTCCGGCAAACTCAAGGGCCTCTCGGGGTACCTGCAAAATCATCACGACACGATGGTCGGAGACAAAACCCAGCAAACTAGCAAAATCATCACAAATTGTTTTCTATTAAAGATGATCATCATCTTTACAAGTCTTTCTCAATGTGATCACAAGTAATTCAGAGGCATCACAAGTAATTCAGAGCATCACAAGGCATTAGTAGTTCAGTACATGAACAAGTTTTACAAACCCATATAAGAACAAGTGAATTCTAGTCCCATTGACACTCCTGGTTTTCTACAAACACTAAGTACTAGGGCACACAAAAGTTCTGAAATTTGTGTGCCTAACTGAATTAACTGAATTTTCAGTAACCGAATAAACTGAATTTTCAAAATTGCAAGAATACAATCGAGAAAAATCCAACAACACTAGAACTGAGCTGATTGACATTAGTTTTGTTCACTGTTATGTTGGCCTAACTGGATGTTGGCTATCTTTTATAGTGTCTCTGTTACATGCCAGTTTGGTCATTGCTAACTCTTGATGTAACTGATATTTTGATTCCTGAACCCCCGATATGCTGTTGTGGTTAATCCTAAGAGAAGATTTTGAACAATGAGAAGTCCATGGATATGTTGTGTTTCTAACTTCCGTTGAGGATCATGGAAATTGGATATGTGAGTGGTCGGTGGAAGGTTATGCCTACTGTACTGCCAGCTTAAATATAATGCCTATTTCATCAAAAAGAAAAATGTAATGCCTAAGATCCACTAACCATGGTGGTGAAATACCGGTCTTCTTTTATGACGTTCTTGGCCCATCTGACACGGAACATCGGGACCTTCTCTCCAGCGTAGCTCAGCTCCCAGATCTCCTCGATCCTTCCGTAGTATCTGTCCTTGTCGTTACCGGTGTAGGATTCCATCGTTACCCCGGAGTTCTGATAACCATCGCTCTTCATGTCCTTGGCCTCGGTGTAGAATGTGTAGCCGTTGATATCGTACGCCTCATAGGTCATCAGGTTGTGCTCGACGCCCTGTGACAAGGCGAATATGAGTTGTTCTTCCGCGGAAGAATCCTCATGTAAAGGGTACGACAGAAGCTTATGCTTGAACCAACGCGTGAAACATGAGTTGTGCTCTTTGAGTGTATCTCCGTCCGTCCTCTGTTGGCCTCGGTCATTGTACGTCTTTTTAATAAAGGTTTTGTGCTCTACCACCCAAGGATCGACCACGTCTATGTGTTGTAGCGCGACTAGGTTTGCTCTTTCAAAGTCGGCGAGTCGACCCTCGAAGTCGACATGCATTTCGCGGCGACCCTCACGGTGACCCCATCCAGCGAGCCTGCCGAGGTGCCTGTTGACGGGCAGACCAATGGGGTTCTCGATGCCTAGATAATTCGTGCAGTAGGAGATGCACTCTTCGGTCAGAAAGCCCCTGGCTATGCTTCCTTCTGGACGTGACATGTTGCGAACGTATCCTTTGATGACACCATTCATCCTTTCGAACGGCATCATGCTGTGCAGGAACGTCGGCCCGAGTTGGATGATATCCTCCACTATATGGACCAGCAGATGCACCATAACGTCGAAGAATGCGGGCGGGAAGTACATCTCAAGCTCGCATAGTATCACCACGATCTCTTCCTGTAGGCTTCTGAGTTGCCTCACGCCAATCGACTTCCGAGAGATGACGTCGAAGAAGTTGCATAGGCCAAATAGCGTTTCACGGACGTGCGCGTCCATGATCCCACGGATTGCAACTGGAAGTATCTGCATCATCAGCACGTGACAGTCGTGAGACTTCATCCCGCTGAACTTCTGCTTCGCTGGGTCTAGGTATCTGCTTATCTTCCCCGCGTAACCGTAAAGAAGTTTTACTCCTAGGAGGCAGGTGAAAAACTGCTCGATCTCCTCCTGACTTAGAGTGAAGCACGCGGGAGGGTAGTCATTTCCGGTCTTCTTGGCCTTTTTGCCTTTGCGACGACTTTCTGTGTCCTGCTTCGCCTCATCATCATCATCATCATCATCATCATCATCATCATCATCATCATCATCATCATCATATATAGCGTGAAGCTCCTGCCTGATGCCCATTGATTTCAAGTCTGCCCTTGCTTTCGGCCCATCTTTGGTCCTCTCTGGCATGTTGAGCAGGGTACCAAGCAGACTCTCGCACACGTTCTTCGTGATATGCATGACATCAAGGCTGTGAGGCACACGGTGGATCTTCCAGTACGGCAAGTCCCAGAAAACAGACCTCGTTTTCCATACCTTCAGCAGCGGCTCTGGCGCCTTTCGCTTCTTTCCCGGCTCTGGCGCCTTTTGCTTCTTTCCCGGCAGTGGGCAGTCTTTCCAATTTTTCAACAGCTTGTCTATTTCCTCGCCGCTCCTCGTACACGGGCGTCTTCGGGGTTCGGTTTCACCATCGAACAGATCCTTGCGTTTCCTCCACGGGTCATCGTCGCGAAGCCACCTTCGATGTCCCATGAACACGGTTTTCGAAGACCCGGGATCTCTATCTAGCTGGCGATACGTTGTGTCATCCATGCACCTTACGCATCCAGAAAATCCGTGGACTACCTGCCCCGCAAGATATCCGTAACCGAGATAGTCGTGCACCGTCGTGAGCAGTGCGGCTCTCATAGGGAAATATTCTTTCTTTGCGGCGTCCCACGTATTGGCTGGCGTTTTCCACAGCGTGTCAAGCTCCTCTTTCAGCAGCCCCAGATACAGATTGATGTCGTTCCCTGGTTGTTTCGGCCCTTCAATTAGCATACTCATGTGAATGTACTTCCTCTTCATGCACAACCAGGGGGGAAGGTTGTACATCCACACAAACACAGGCCAGGTGCTATGTGTGCTTCTCTGGCTGCCAAACGGATTGACTCCATCGGTGCTCGCGCCCAGCACGATGTTCCTTGGATCGTTCCCAAATTCTGGGTATTCGAAGTTCAATGCTTGCCACTAGCTCGCATCCTTAGGGTGACTCAGCATCTTGTCTTTTTTATCTATCTCCGGATCATTTGCATCATCTTCTCGCTTCTTCTCCTCCCTATCCGCGTGCCAACGCAGGAGCTTTGCTACCTTAGGATCCGCGAAATACCGCTGCAGACGAGGAGTCATCGGAAAGTACCACACCACTTTTCGAGGAGCTTTCTTCCTCTTCTTGTATCGAGTGACACCGCACACCGGACATATTGTAGACTCCGCGTGCTCGTCCCGATAAATGATGCAATTGTTCATGCACACATGGTATTTCACGTGCGGTAAATCCAGAGGACACACGATTTTCTTCGCCTCCTCCAAACTGGTCGGGCACTTGTTCCCCTTGGGAAGACGTTCGTGCCAGAATGACATGTTCTCGTCGAAGCATGCGTCGGTCATTTTGTGTTTTACCTTCATCTCCAGGGCCATGAGCGTTACTTTCAGGCGGGTATCCTCGGGCCTGCATCCTTCATACAATGGAGTAACCGCGTCTAACTCAAGTTGATCCATCTTGGCTTTCTCTCGGGCGGTAGCTCTTGCGTTATCCGTCTGCTTGAGAAGCAGCTCTTGAATATGAGGGTCCTGCACCCAGCCCATCGATGGTCCAGCGTCGTCTGCTTCGCCGGCATCATCATCTTCATGATCATGCCCGTCGCCTGCTCCGGCATCTTCCTCATCATCATGTCCTGCATCTTCTACATGATGACTGTGTACAGCATCACAGTCGTGATCATCTCCTGGGGATTCTTCATCTTCTCGCCCGCCCGAGCCGCGGTGGTTGTCTTGCTGCCCTTCCTCATTTCTTGCCCGGCCCGCATGGACGACTTCGTAGTCATCTTCATCACCTTGCCACCGATAGCCATCCATGAAACCACGCAACAGCAGGTGGTCCCGCACCTGCCCGGAATCCGGGTCCGCAATAAGGCTCTTCAGCTTGCATCTTCGACACGGACATCTTATCTCCGTCTCGTTCTTTTGAAGCATCTCGGCCTTTGCGGACCTCAAAAACCTATTCACGATGCCTTCGGTCATCGTGCGGACCATGGTCGCCTGCGGGGTAGAGCAAAACGATATTTTAGAACCAAACAAAAATTTGGCATGACTTTCCCTAAAAATAGGACCAAAAAGAATGCTTAATGCCAAAATTCTCGCCGAAACGGAAATGAATCAACATTCCGGCAAAATATTGGCAACTATCGCATATCAAATACCGGTACACCTCCAAACACAAACACATATGCAACACCACAAACATATGCAACACCACGAACATACATAGATCTAGCTAGGCCGTAAAAAGTGCATGTGCACATTGTTGTAAGGAGAACAACCTAAATATAGCTTCCCCCCTTACTTACCTATTAAAACATGGTAATTTAACCACTTAATTTGAATGAATCTATGGTGGAAATGAGGTGAAAAGAGGAGGCACCCGAGACAAGGAGGAGGTGGAGAGAATGAAGTGGGGAGAAAGTGAGTGTGTGGGTAGAAGAGGCTGTCCCAAATATCTTGTTGCTGCCCACTTACTAATGGCGCACCTCTTGCATGGTGCGCCATTAGTAGTTACAACTACTAATGGCGCACTTAAGCAGGATGCGCCATTAGTATGTTTGGATAGGCGCACTAGTTCAAAAAAAAATTCTATACTAATGGCGCACCCACTGCCTGGTGCGCCATTAGTAGTTACAACTACTAATGGCGCACTTGGGCAGGATGCGCCATTAGTATGTTTGGATAGGCGCACTAGTTCAAAAAAAAATTTCTATACTAATGGCGCACCTGCTGCCTGGTGCGCCATTAGTAGTTACAACTACTAATGGCGCACTTTGCCCGGATGCTCCATTAGTATGTTTGGACAGGCGCACTAGTTAAAAAAAATTTGATACTAATGGCGCACCCGTAGCATGGTGCGCCATTAGTAGTTTAAACTCTAATGGCGCATCAGATTGTGGTGCGCCATTAGTATATACTAATGGCGCACCATCTTTCTGGTGCGCCATTAGTGTCAATCCCATCTATAGCCCTTTTCCTAGTAGTGACGGGTGAGAATGGTTGGCGTGGACAAGAAGAAGAAGTTCTATAGAGTATTGTGCCTTGTGTAGTTGTAGAATATGTAGGTAGTCAGCCCACATGAGTAACTGGGTTGTCCCTGGCTCGCACAAGGCCACATACGAAACTGAGATGTTCTTTTGCGGCGCTACTATGTATCGCCAATTGCGAGACCAAACAAGATCATGCCTGAAATGTCGACGAAATGGGACAACCCAGCACGCGGGAGGACCATAGGCCTTAAGCGTTGGGTTTTCTTCTTTTATTTTTTGCCATTTGTTATTGCTTTCTCTTTTTACTTTAGGTTTTTTATTTTTCAAATTTGTGGCATTATATTTCATAGTTTATGTTGTTATATGTCCACCCCTTACATTTTCCAACCAACTTCTCAACTACCGACCCACTATAATCACTAGGAGAATTAATGCTCGTGCATTGCTACGGGAAACACGAATCAAGTAATCACAATTTATTAATTAATTCGACCCATATATGTAGGGGTAGTTATAGTAGTTCTTTAAAGAGGGGGGTAGTCCCAAGTGCCCTCTTCATTGCTTTTTGGATGATGAGCATGGCAGATTGGGAAGAAAGAGGACATGTTGTCTTAGAAAACATACATTGAAGATTGTGAGTTTGGCTATATCGGCATGAACTTTTCAATTCAACCTTCAGTTTCACTTCCGTGTCCAATGCTTCTCCCCAAACTGGGTTTGATCCCACTTCTATAGTTCTCGTGCAGTTTTTGGATCGGAGCCTCACACACTGCTCGTGACCAATCAAGTGGACTTGACTTATTATGGCTTGCGCTTGTCTAGCTGTCTTGCACGACCGAAGATCTAAATAATATATTTGTTTTGCTATGTCTTCGGCAAACGGTTTCTTTTTCGGGAGGCTCGAGTTAGTTTTCAAACTGTGCAAGTTTAGTTAGCCAGAACTGTATATTCCACTTTTTTTTAGAAAAAAGTGTAACACTAGTAGAAAAAGGGCCATATGTCCCGGTTCATAAGGGCCTTTACTCCCGGTTCTGGAACCGGGACTAAAGGGTCGTTACTAAAGGCCCCCCCTTTAGTCCCAGTTCTTATACGAACCGGGACTAAAGGCCCTCCACGTGGCCGCTGCGTGGAGGTCCACCATTAGTCCCGGTTGGTAACACCAATCGGTACTAAAGGAAAATTTATGATTTTTTTGAAATTTTTTCCTGAATTTTCAAATTTCTGAATTATTTTAACCACTAATCTCTAATCACCCCTCATCACTGCTCAATTTAACCTCTAATCTCTAATCACCCCTCATCATTCCAAATCATCTAACTTCCCGAATAGTCACCCATCCTCTCACTACCCCAGCCTGAGCACGCTTAACTTCCAGGTTCTATTCTCCCTTGTTTCCAAGTCTGCACTTGTTGTTTTCCTGACAATAGTAAGATGTCAATCCTATTAACTCTCAGGAGTTTAGCTTGAGCATGAAGTCACACTAATACTTCTTGAATAAGTAGTTTGACCATAGTTTGACCAGATTTAACGAAAATTCAAAAAAACTGAAATTTGAGCATAAATTTCTTTCCTTTTAGAACTTGAGGATTCTAAAAATTTGCAAATAGGCCATAGGCGGTCAAAATCGGATGCGGATTTTTGTGCTGAACATTTTATATATTATACATTTTTTCTGACATTGTATGAAAAAGTTATAGCCGTTTTACATTTTCCCTACATTTTTTGCAAAACATGTCCAAATTTAAGTTTTAAAATTTTCCTAACTAGTAGATGTAGTAACATAACTACATCTCCAAGGATTTTAACTTTTGAAGTTTTATCATTTCTTTTGCTTTTTACAAAACTGAAAAGGCGATACACGGGGAGGGGGGGTAGAATTTGAAAATTGCACCATTAGTACCAGTTGGTGCCACGAACCGGTACTAATACCTCAACCCCATTTGTCACGGTTGGTGGCTAGAACCGGGACTAAAGGTCTAACCTTTAGTACCGGTTCGTGTCACGAACCGATACTAATGGGCATCACACCCTTTAGTCTCGGTTCGTGGCACCAACCGGGAATAAAGGTCCCATTTGAACCAGGACTAATGCATGTACGGTGCCCAAGCCACTCGAACCGGGACTAATGCTCACATTAGTCCCAGTTCGTAATGCAACCGGGATTAATGCTCTTTTTTGGCCGAACCAAAGCCCTGTTTTCTACTAGTGTAATTAGCTTAAAAAGTGAAATTTGAAGTTTTTCACATAGTGCCAAATCACTTTTTTAGATATATAGGTACTTAAGACGAAAAATAATCAATATGAACATATCAATGCTTAGTATTGAAATGTGTGTACTAGGGTTACTAATAATTTACAATGCACTATCGTAACAAATCCGGGGTTTGTTACTTTGTGTGCGGCACACACAATTAGCAAGTATATGTTTGCTTCATAGATGTATCCTTAGTTTTTCCCATATTTCAAGATGGATAAGATTATTTTTCCTAAATTGGTTAAGAAAAATGGAATTAACTAACAAAAATGAAACTAAAAACATAATGTCAGGGAAGATCCACCCCCTCCCCACTCCCACGAGATCGCATTGCAAAATTAACATTATCAAGTCACGACAAGGAAAATCCGCACCATTCCACTCCGAAGAGAACACATCATCTAACCAAACATCCATCTTCCCCATATCCTCAAAGAATATTACATCATAACATGTTGGTTCTACCCTAAGGTCCACTTCTTCGAGGATAACGGTAAGTTCACTAGCCACCCCGCCAGTTGAGGCATACCAGAACCCTGCCTGGCATCCGACATCAAATACATATGTAAGAAAAGGGACTGGTGTGTCTTGGACCTTACTAGAGGTCACATGAGAGCCACAATGCATGGGCTCTTGATCCACTATATCTTCCCTCGTGGATCGCTACTCGACGGTCCCGCACTTTTATTGGGCACCTCCTGCGGCTGAGCCTGTAATTGGTATTAACCAAACTTCGATTAGTAAATTTTTGCATTTCTATATTTCCTTTTTGATTTTATTTTCAATTTATACCGAAAGGGACAATCACCCTGCATAGAAAATCCATTCAGAGTACTATGCATCGCATCCCTTTCGCTATGTATGAAAGGGGTAGTTAGACTTTCTCATAGTCTGTCAGGTTGGAGAATTTGGTTGATTGTCACGGCTTCTCTTGGAAAAGCTTTGGGTGTCATTTTGCCTTATTGAGACCCTCTCGCTATGCTGATGATTTGCAACTAGATATTTTGGCATAAAATAACCATGAATCATCTAGTCATATCTAGATGTGTTCTCTGTAGAAGAATGTACATATTGGCCAAAATTGACTGAGCTATTCTCCATTTGATTTAGATGAAAACCTTTTTTTTCTGGCATGCAAGCATAGAAATCATGTAACTGGTTTATTTCCATTGTTTCTCTTGGAGCAGACTCGAAGATCTTCCCACAACTGTCCATAATATTAGCACGCTGGTTTGAAATCTGGCTCATAGAGCAGTTGAGATTGAAAGTCAGTCCATTTGACACACTATTTGCTTGCTTGGGTTGAATGAATTAGAAATCTAGCTGTTGGTGCCACCCCCAATGACATGCCCTACATTGGGCTCACAAATGATATAGACGCCTTTCTTGCGTGGCACCCCACCCAATTAAATATGCAAGCTCCCAACCCCATTTTCCGTAGCCAGGCGATGTGGGACTAATCACTAAGTGGACAAGCCCCACGGGAGAGAATGATTGGTGGGGACAAGAAAAAGATGTTTTGTAGAGTATTGGGCCTTGTGTAGTTGCCTAATATGGAGGTAGCCCACATGAGTAACTGGGTTGTCCCTGACTCGCACAAGGGGGTGGTTGTTTGTAATTAGGCTATCACTGTGTACAATACATACAAGACAATCATTGGCCTACGGGATATACCAAATTTTTTCCAATAAAGTGCAAAAGAGGAAGATATTTTGGCTAACTGTAGTGTTAGAAGCCACTTAAATACACTATTCAGGTGGGTCAACATGTGTGGGATGACCAGGTGGTGTAGTTGCTGGCAAATTTCTATTTTAATCTCATTGGGACTTTATGGGGGCGGGGTTTATTTCTTTGTGCGTGCACCACACACAAGTAGCAAGTATATGTTTGCTTCATAGATATGTCCTTTGTTTTTTCCCATATTTCAAGTCGGGTAAGATTTATTTCCTAAATTGGTTAGGAAAAATGGAAATAACTAACAAAAATAAAAAAATATCATGCTAGGGAAGATCCACCCCCTCCACTCGCACCAGTTCATGTCGAAAAATTTAAATAACCAAGTCACGTAATGAAAAATCCAAACTCTTCCACTCACAAGAGATCACGTCATCTAACCCGAGATCCACCTTCCGCATATCCTCATAAAAGATTACATCATAATATGCAAGTTCTTCCCTAAGGTCCACTTCTTCGAGGATAATGATAAATTGTCTAGCCACCCTGCCACTTCAGACTTACCGGAACCCTCCCTAGCATCCGACATCAAACACATATGTAAGAAAAGGAAGGGGTGGGTCTTGGGCCTTACCAGAGGTCAAGCGAGAGACACACTGTGTGGGCTCTCGATCCCCTTTCTCTTCCCTCATGGATCGCTGCTCAACGGTCTCGTGCACTTGTTGGGCACCTCTTGCGACTGAGCCTGTAATTTGGTATTAACCAAACTTTGGTTAGTAAATTTCAGTGTTTCTATACTTCCTATTTGGTTTGATTCTCAATTTATATAGAAAGGAACAATCATCATGCACAGAAACTCGGTTTATACTATTATGAATCGCATCCCTTTCACTATGTATGGAAGGGGTAATTGGACTTTTTGGTAGTCTGTGATCCTGGAGCATTTGGTTGATTGTCACTACTTCTCTTGTACAAGCTTTGGGGTTGGCATTTTGCCTTATCGAAACCCTCTCGCTATGCAAAATACGTGCATCTCAATATTTTGTCATCATATAACCATGAATCATCTTTGTCAGACCTACATGTGTTCTGTGTAGAAGAATGTACACAATGGCAAAAATTGACTGGGCTATTATGCATTTGATTGAGATGAAAACCAATTTTATCTGGATTGCAAGTATATAAATGATGGAATTGGTTTATTTGCATTGTTTCTCTTGCAGAAGACTCAAAGATTTGCCCACAACCGCCCATAAGATTAGCACACTAATTTAGAATCTGGTTGATAGAATAGTTGAGCTCGAAAGTGAATCCATTTGACACACTATTTGCTTGCATTGGATTGAATGAATAAGAAATCAGGATGTTGGTGCCCCCTCCAGTGACATGCCCTGCGTTGGACTTAACAAGGATATGGATGCCTTCCATGAGTGGTACCCCACCCTATGAAATAGCCAAGTTCCGAACCCCATTTTGCATAACCAGGCGATGTGGGACTAATTACTAAACAGACAAGCCCGATGGGAGAGAATGATTGCGGTGGGCAAGAACAAGAAGTTTTGTAGAGTATTGGGCCTTGTGTAGTTGTAGAATATGGAGGTAGTCAGCCCACATGAGTAATTGGGATATCCCTTACTCGCACAAAGCCACACACAAAACTGAGATCATCCTTAGGGGCGCGACTATGTGTCTCCTATTGAGAGACCAAACAAGATCTTGCCTGAAGTGCCGATGAAATGGGACAGCCTAGCACGCAGGAGGACCATATGCCTTAAGCATTGGGTTTTCTTCTTTTATTTTTTGGCATTTTTGTTTTCAGTTATTGCTTTCCCTTTTTACTTTATTTTTTTATTTTTTCAAAATTGTGCCATTACATTTCACAGTTTATGTCGTTATTTGTCTACCCCTTTCGTTTTCCCACCAACTTCTCAACTACCCTCCCACTATAATCATTAGGAAAATGCTCGTGCATTGCTACGAGAAACATGAATAAAATAGTAGCAATTGAGTAATTGCGTCGACCCATATATATAGGGGATAGCTATAGTAGTTCTTTACGGAGGGGGTTGTCCCAAGTGCCCTCTCCGTTGATTTTTGGGTGATGAGCATGGTAGATTGGGAGGAAAGAGGACCTGTTGTGTTAGAAAACATACATTGAAGATTCTAAGTTTACCTATATCAGCATGAACTTTTCAATTTGACCTTCAAATTCATTGTTGTGTCCAACGCTTCTCCCCAAACTGGTTTTTATCATGCTTTTGTAGTTCCTATGCAGTTTTTGGAACGGTGCCTCACACAACGCTGTGACCAATCAACTGGACTTGACTTACTATGGCTTGCGCTTATCTAGCCGTCTTGCACAACCGAAGATCTAAATAATATATCGGTTTTGCCAAGTCTTCAGGAAATGGTTTCTTGTTTTGGGATTCTCGGGTTAGTTTTCAAAAAGAGCATGTTTAGTTAGCGAGAAGTGTATATTCGACTTTCTTAGAAACAAAGTGTAAGCATCTTAAAAAGTAGAATTTGAACTTTTTCACGTAGTGTAAAATTGCTTTTTAGATATATAGGTACTTAAGACGAAAAATAATTAATATGAACATATCAGTGCTTAGTATTGAAATATGTGTACTAGGGTTACTAATAATTTACAGTGCACTATCGTATCAATCGCTCCTCCAACCCTCTATTCAAACTTACACACAATATTACCGCAACACAAAGTAACAAATCAATGCCTTGTGAGGGCATATATCACCTTGGTGGGATAATAAATTTTATCCCTAACCACAAGCAAAACACCTCATGTAATGAATTCCAACTAAAACTGCATACCTGCAAAAAACATTATGACTTGTTACCACACGTTGCTTGTAATGAAAGTATAATAGGAAATCATACATCACATGTATAGATGTGGGGTGTACTTGGATAAAGTAACAAAGTAACACAAAGTAACAAATCAATGCCTTGTGAAGGCATATATCACCTTGGTGTGATAATAAATTTTATCCATACCCACAAGGAAACGCCTCATGTAATGAACTCGGCGGCTGCTACGAATAAGCCGGATGATTTCCTAGGGAAATCATCCGCCTTGCCAGTCGTCCGATCTGGACCAGCTGGCCGTTCAATTGTAGCACAAACTAGTCTTTCTTCTCTACTCTTCCATCCATTAGACGCAAAATCCATCATATGTATCCCCCAGCAGCAGCTTCCATGGCAGCACCGGCGGCGCCACCAACCCTCCATTGCAACCCAGACCAGGTTCGACGACTCTCCGGCGTGCTTCACTGCAGCTCCGGTAGAGCTCCATTGCAACCCCGACCAAATTTCAACGACCCTCCATCGCGCTTCATTGCAACTATGGAGGCGCTTCTTTGGAACCACGACCAAGCTCCGACGACCCTCTGGTGTGCTACACTACAACTCCGGCGCGCTTCACTACAACTCCGACATGTTTCACCGCAGGGCGACGGCGACGTGGTTGCTATGACGACGATGGGTGGATGCTGCACGGCGGCGACGGGATGCTGCGACGTATCACGCGGTGGTGACGGCGATGCGATGGTGATGGCGGATGCTTCATCGCCCCTTCCTGGCAGCAGCAAGTGGCAGCAGCGCGCGATTGACGTTCCGGTGGTCGCCGGGCAGAGTGCAAAGGATAGAGCCACGTGAGAGGAAAAGGGGGAGAAGATGAGGGAGGGGACGACCGGAAGAGAGAGCGCCGGAAGGGATAAGATGGGAAAGAAAGTGGTGGGCTCACGGGGGCACGTGGCGAGTGTACGAGACGGCTTATAGCGACAGAAAATCATCCGGTTGATTTGAACACTTTTCCAATGAACTCCACCTAAAACTGCATACTTGCATAAAAAACATTCTGACTTGTTACCACACGTTGCTTGTAATGAAAGTATAATAGGAAATCATACATCACATGCATAGATGAGGGGTGTACTTTGATAAAGCAATAGAAACCATACTAATTCCATGTGAGAACATATTCAAGAGAATTTCAGTTTCGCGTAAGCAAGGTATGTAATGAAATGTCCTGCTCATACTTATTCCTCCTCTACAGTACATTCATACATCCACTCGTCCTTCCAGCTATATACAGTTGGTTACAATAGGGCAAAGGGGTGGTTACTTTAATTAAGCTATCACTGTGTAAAAGACATACAAGACAATCATTGACCTATGGGTTATAGCGGAAATTTGCAAATAAAGTGCAAAAGGAAGTGATTTTGCTTAACTGTAATGCAAAAGGCCACTTAAGTACATTATTAAGCTGGGTTAACACATGTGGGATGACCAGGTACTGTGGTTGGTGGCAGATTTGTATTTTAATCTCATTGGAACATTATGGGGGCGACGTTTGTTTCTTTGTGCGTGCGCCACAAACAACTAGAAAGTAGATGTTTTCTACATAGATGTGTCCTTAGTATTTTCCCATATTTCAAGTCGGACACGTATTTTTTTCCTAAATTGGTTAAGAAAAAACGAAATAACTAACAAGAATGAAACAAAAAACATCATGCCAGGGAAGATCCACCCCCTCCACTCTCACGAGATCGTGTTGAAAAATTGACATAATCAAGTCAAGTCATGGGAAAGCCATGCCCTTGCACTCACAAGAGATCGCATCATCTAACCCGAGATTCATCTTCCCCATATCCTCACACAAGATTACATCGTAGTTTCCAAGTTCTACCCTAAGGTCCACTTCTTCGAGGATAATTTGAAATTGTCTAGCCACCCCGCCACTTGAGACATATATACCGGAACCCTTCCCAGCATCCGACATCAAACACATATGTAAGAAAAGGGACGAAAGGGTCTTGGGCCGTACCAGAGGTCACGCGAGAGCCACAATGCGTGGGCTCTTGATCCCCTTTCTCTCCCCACGTGGATCATTGCTCGAGGGTCCCACGCTCTTGTAGGACATCTCCCGCGGCTGAGCGTGTAATTTGGTATTAACCAAACTTCGGTTAGTAAATTTTGGTGTTTCTATATTTCCTTTTTGATTCCATTTTCAATTTATACCGAAAGGGACAATTATCCTTTATATAAAATCCATTTAGACTACTACAAATTGCATACCTTTCGATATGTATGGAAGTGTTAATTAGACTTTTTGGTAGTCTGTGATCTTGGAGCTTTTGGTTGGTTGCCACAGCTTCTATTGTACAAGCGTTGGTGTTGGCATTTTGTCTTATCGAGACCCTCTCGCTATGCTCAAGATGTGCAGCTAGATATTTTGTGAACATATAATCATGAATCATCTGCCCAGATTTGGATGTGTTAACTATATATAGAAGAATGCACATATTGGCCAAAATCGACTAAGCTATTCTTCTTTTGATTAAGATGAAAACCAGTTTTATGTGGCATGCAAGCATAGAAATCATGTAACTGGTTTATTTGCACTTTTTTCTCTTGGAGAAGACTCAAAGTGTTGCCCACAACCTCCATAAGAATAGCACACTAGTTGATAGAATAACCGAGGTCGAAAGTCAATCCATTTGACATAGTAACACACTATTTTCTTGCATTCGATTGAATGAATAAGAAAGCAAGCTTCTAGTGCCCCCCTCCAATGGCATGCCCTGCGTTGGGCTCACCAAGGATATGGATGCCCTCCATGCGTGGCACTCCACTCTATTGAATAGACAAGCTCCCAACCCCATTTTGTATAGCCAGACAATGTGGGACTAATCACTAAATGGGCCAGCCCGTGGGAGAGAATGATTGGCGTGGGCAAGAAGAAGAAGCTTTGTAGAGTATTGGGGCTTTTGTAGTTGTAGAATATGGAGGTAGTCAGCCCACATGAGTAACTGGGCTGTCCCTCACTTGCACAAGGGCAGACTAAAAACTGAGATGATCCTTAGGCGCACGACTATGTGTCGCCTATAGCGAGACCAAACAAGATCTTGCCTGAAGTGCCGAAAAAATGGGATAGCCCATTATGCAGGAGGACCATTGGCCTTAAGCGTTTGGTTTTCTTCTTTTACTTTTTTTTTCAAACTTGTGCCATTATATTTCATGATTTATGTCGTTATATATCCACCCCTTACGTTTTCCAACAAACTTCTGAACTACTGACCCAGTATAATCACTAGGAAAATGCTCGTGCATTTCTACGGGCAACATGAATCAAATAATCACAATCTAGTAATTGCTTCGACCGATATGTGTAAGGGCTATTATAGACGGGGGTAGTCCGAAGTGCCCTCTCTGTTGATTTTTGTGTGTGAGCATGGCAGATTGGGAGGAAAGAGGACATGTTGTGTTAGAAAACATCATTGAAGATTCTAAGTTTGGCTATATCGGCACAAACTTTTCAATTCGAACTTCAAATTAACTTTCCTTTTCAACGCTTCTCCCCAAGCTGGTTTTGATCCTGTTTTTGTAGTTCCTGTGTAGTTTCTGGAATGGAGCCTCACACACCGCTCATGACCAATCAACTGGACTTGACTTATTATGGCATGCGGTTGTCTAACCGTCTTGCATGACCGAAGATCTAAATAATATATTGGTTTTGCCAAGTCTTCAGCAAATGGTTTCTTTTTTGAGTCTCGGGTTAGTTTTCAAAATGTGCAAGTTTAGTTACCCAGAAGTGTAGATTGCCCTTTTCTATAAAAAGTGTAAGTAGTTTAAAAGTGGAATTTAACTTTTTCACATAGTGCAAAATTGCTTTTTAGATATATAGGTACTTAAGACAAAAAATAATCAATATGCACATATCAATACTTAGTATTTGAAATGTGTGTACTAAGGTTACTAATAATTTACAGCTCTCTATCATATCAATCACTCCTCCAACCCTCTATTCAAACTTACACACATTATTACCGCAACACAAAGTAACAAATCAATGCCTTGTGAAGGGATATATACGCATTGTTGTGACAATAAATTTTATCCCTAACAACGAGGGAAAATGCCTCATGTAATGAACTCCACCTAAAACTACATACTTTTGTGAAAAAACATTGTGACTTCTTACCACACCTTCCTTGTAAGGAAAGTATAATTGTAAATCATACTTCACATACACAAATGTGTGGTGTACTTGGGTAAAGCAATAGAAACCAAATTAATTCCATGTGAGAACATATTCAGGAGAAGTTCAGTTTTGCGCAAGCAAGATATGTAATGAAATGTCCCACCCATACTTATTCCTCCTCTGCAATACATTCATCCATCCACTCATCCTTCCAGCTATATAAAGTTGGGCACAATAGAGAAATGGGGGATGGTTGTTTGCAATTAGGCTATCACTGTATACGAGACATACAAGACAATCATTGGCCTACGAGATATATCAAAAATTTGCAAATCAAGTGCAAAAGGAAGAGATTTTGCTTAACTGTAGTGCAAAAATCCACTTAAGTACAATATTTAGGCGGGTCGACATGTGTGGGATGACCAGGTAGTTTGGTTGGTGGCAGATTTCTATTTTAATCTCATTGGAACTTTATGGGGCGGGGTTTGTTTCTTTGTGCATGTGCCATAGACAAGTATATTAAGTATATGTTTGCTTCATAGATGTTTCCTTAGTTTTTTCCATATTACAAGCGAGATAAGAGTTTCCCCCCTGATTTTGTTAAGAACAAATGGAAATAACTAACAAACATGAAACAGAAAAAACATCATGTCAGGGAAGATCCACCCCCCTCAACTCACATGAGATTGGGTTGATAACTTGACAAAATCAAGTCACATCATGGAAAATCCATAGCCTTCCACTCCCAAGAGATCGCATCATCTAACCCAAGATCATTATACCCCATATTGTCACTTCTTCGAGGATGATGACAAATTGTCTAGCCACCTCGCCACTTGAAACTTACCGGAACCCTCGCTAGCATCCAACATCAAACACATATGTAAGAAATGGAACAGGTGGGTCTTGGGCCTTACCAGAGGTCAAGTGAGAGATATAATGTGTGGGCTCTCGATCCCCTTTCCCTTCCCTCATGGATTGCTGCTAGAAAGGGCACCTCCCGTGGTTGAGCATGTAACTTGGTATTAACGAAACTTCGGTTAGTAAGTTTGGTGTTTCTATATTTCCGTTTTCATTCAATTTTCAACTTATACCAAAAGGGGCAGTCACCCAGCATAGAAACTCCGTTTAGACTACTAGGAATCACATCCTTTTTGCTATGTATGGAACGGGTAATTGGACTTTCTGGTAGTCTGTGATCTTGGAGCATTTGGTTGATTGTCATAGCTTCTCTTGTACAAGCTTTGGGGTGGTATTTTGCCTTATCGAGACTCTCTCATTATGATGAAGACGTGGAGTTGGATATTTTCTCATCATATAACCATGAATCATCTCGTCAGATCTGGATGTGTTCTCTATAGAAGAATGTACACATTGTCCAAAATTGACTGAGCTATTCCACATTGGATTGAGATGAAAAGTTTTATCTGGCATGCAAACATAGAAATCATGTAACTGGTTTATTTGCAATTTTTCTCTTGGTGAAGACTCAATGAGTTGCCGACAACCGTCCACAAGATTAGCACACCGGTCTATAATCTGGTTGATAGAATTGTTGAGGTCAAAAGTCAATCCATTTGACACACTATTTTCATGCATTGGATTGAATGAATAAGAAATCAAGCTGCTGGTGCCCCCTCCAAGGACATGCCCTGTGTTGGCTGAAAAAGGATATGGATGCCTTCCATGTGTGGCACCCCACACTATTAAATAGAGAAGCTCCCAACCCCATTTTGAGTAGCCAGGCAATGTGGGACTAATCAGTAAGTGGACAAGCCCCACGAGAGAGAATGATTGGGATGGGCAAGAAGAAGAAGAAGTTTTGTAGAGTATTGGGCCTTCCGTAGATATAGAATATGGAGGTAGTCAGCCCAAATGAGTAACTGGGTTGTCCCTGACTCGCACAAGGCCACACATAAAACTAAGATGATCCATAGGGGCACGACTATGTGTCATCTATTGCGAGACCAAACAACATCTTGCCTGAAGTGCCGACGAAATGGGATAGCCCAGCGTGTATGAGTTCCATAGGCCATAAGTGCTGGTGTTTCTTTTTTGCCATTTTTCAGTTATTGCTTTCTCTTTTTACTTTATTTTTTTATGTTTTTCAACGTTGTGCCATTATATTTCACAATGTCAGTATATGTCCACCGCTTTTGTTTTCCCACCAACTTCTCAACTATCCACCCACTATAATCACTACGAAAATGCTCGTGCATTGCTAATGGAAAGATGAATCAAATAATCACAATTTAGTAATTGAGTCGACCCTTATATGTAAGAGGTAGCTATATATGTTCTTTATAGAGGGAGGGGTAGTCCCAAGTGACCTCTCTGTTGATTTTTGGGTGATGAGCATGTAAGATAGGGAGGAAAGAGGGCATGTTGTGTTAGAAAACATTCATTGAAGATTCTGAGTTTGGCTATATCGGCACAAACTTTTCAATTCGACCTTCAAATTCACTTTCATGTCCAATGCTTCTCCCCAAACTGGTTTTTCTCCCACTTTTGTAGTTCCTATGCAGATATTAAACGGAGCCTCACACACCTATCAGGACCAATCAACTAGACTTGAATTATTATGGCTTGCACTTGTCTAGCCGTCTTGCATGACCGAAGATCTAAATAATATATCGGTTTTGGCAAGACTTTAGCAAATGGGTTGGGAGTCTCAGGTTAGTTTTCAAAACATGCAAGTTTAGTTTGCCAGAAGTGTAGATTCCAAATTTTTTAGAAAAAGTTTAAGCATCTTAAAAAGTGGAATTTGAACTTTTTCACATAGTGAAAATCACTTTTTTAGATATATATATAGGTACTTACGACGAAAAATAATCAATATGAACATATCAATCCTTCCTATTGAAATATGTGTACTAGGGTTACTAATAATTTACAACGCACTTTCGTATGAATCGCTCCTCCAACCCTCTATTCAAACTTACACACATTATTACCGCAACATAAAGTAACAAATCAATGCCTTGGGAAGGCATATATACGCATTGGTGGGATAATAAATATTAGCCCTAACCACAAGCAAAAACACCTCATGTAATGAACTCCACCCAAAACTAGATACTTGCCGTGAAAAATGTTATGACTTCTTACCGCGTGTTGCTTGTAACTGTAGTATATTAGAAAATCAGACATCACATGCACAAATGTGTGGTGTACTTGGATAATGCAATAGAGACCATAGTAATTCCATGTGAGAAAAAATTCAAGAGAAGTTAAGTTTTGCTCAAGCAAGGTATGTAATGAAATGCCCCTCCCATACTTATTCCTCCTCTACAGTACATTCATCCATCCACTCGTCCTTCTAGTTGTATAAAGTTGGGCACAATAGGGCAAAGGGGGGTGATTGTTTGTAATTAGGCTATCACTGTGTACAAGACATACAACACAATCACTGGCCTACGAGATATATCAAAAATTTGCAAATAAGTGCAAAAGGAAGAGATTTTGCTTCACTGTAATGCAAAAAGCCACTTAAGTACACTATTTAGGCGGGTCAACAGGTGTGGCATGATCGGGTGGTGTGGTTGGTGGAAGATTTCTATTTTAATCTTGTCGGTGTACTAGAGTAGGGGTACCCTAGTATCCCGAACTTGTGCACGGGCAGTCGCAGCATCCTGCGGCAAGGCTTGCCGAGTGACCGCCAAGGTCCTCCGTGGTTCCTTTGGAGCCATTCAAGAACAAAGTATCCAAACCAAGACACCACAAGACCCCGACAAGAGGAGCTTGCCGGGAAGGCCAACCAAGGCAAGGCGTTTAAGGAGACAAGACCCCGGCAAGAGGAGCTTGCCGGGAAGGCCACCCAAGGCATCTCAAGGAACTTGCCGCGGTGCGCCTCGCGTCCCGGCAAGGCCCGGTGAGCGACAAACTCCCGGACGCGACAAGACAACGACCGTGGCAAGGCGCTTGCCGCGGCAAGCCACCACTCTGTGCCCGCGCTCGAGCACATCCACCAACATGTCGCTCTGGGACCCTTCCAGGCTTGCGTGGCGGGAGGCTGTGCGGCCAGCGGTGCGCAGTGGCAAGCGGCGCTGACAAGATTGCCATCGTGGCGAGCGGTGGCGTCCCTGACGGTCCCTTTTGCACTGTTTAGGCGACGCAGACGGGCATTCAATGCCCTTGTCCCCTGCCGTCAGGGTTAGGTATGATACATTGTAGCAGGTAGCTGTACCAACCGCAGCACCTTTCCATTTTTACCCCTTTGTCTCCATTGCCACCTGTCGGTGACCCCTTGAGCATATAAAAGGAGGCCCGTGCGCAACATAAAGAAGGGGGGGGGGAACAGAACACTCACGCTCGGTCTCGTTAGCTGCTCGAGGGTACTGTAGCACTCCGCGCTCCCGAGCAAGAACTCAATACAAACCACAAAGCAGGAGTAGGGTTTTACGCATCCGTGCGGCCCAAACCTGGGTAAGCTGCTCGTGTGCTTCGCCTCGATCCGCTCTTCGTGCGACCTCCGCCCCTGCCGAACCGAAAGGGACTCGGCCCGCCGGTCCCATAGGTGTTCGTGGATCAGTTCCCCGACATCTTTGGCGCGCCAGGTAGGGGGCGTCGAGGTTGTGTGAACCAGATCCGGCGTTCGCGCGAGCTAGATCTTCATTATCTTCATCGACATGCCATCGAAGAAGAAGGCTTCGGAGGCAGCTGCTCCGTCCGCGCCGAGCCCACCACCGCCGGAGCAAATGGCTGGTGGGGCAGACGCCGGCGGAAGAACGGGCGTCGACGGAGGAGCTCACGGTGCTGCCAGGTCCAAGGACAAGGCTGCGCTGCCCATCAGCGGTGTAGCCGGCTCCCACAACGACCGGGCGCACTCCAAGACCTCGGCGTCCGTACATGCACCGCGCCCATCTCAGGAGGCGCGGGACCGGCAGCGTTATGGTACTCATGGTACCATGCGTTTGCTGGACCAAGATCGAGCTGGTGGATCTCGGAGTGCTCAAGACCAGCATGCACACCAACGTGCTGGCACGAGCGAGGCACGGTCGCCTGGACGGGACACTGCTCCTTCTAACATAGTTAGAAGTCCGAGTATATCCCGCTCCTCGCACCGTTCGCCACCACCACCCGTCACTACAGTAGAAGCTTTGGCGTGAGCTCAACTGCTCCTGGACTACCCTCCAACGGCGGACAAGATCGACGACTGGAGGGCCACCATTCAGAGTCTCATCGGCTTCGCCAACGGCGACACTCAACGGCAGCCGAGCACATCGCAGCCACAGCCAGTCAGCCAGGCACGAGCCGGTGGCGACAAGATCGGTGGGGGTGCAACCATTGTGCACTCTCTGCCCCGAAGGCCAAGATCGCCGACTCGCCGGATCCACCTCGACAGCGACTCCACTGCGTCATCAGATCCACGAGCTCGTCGCGATCAGCGCCAAGTTCTTCACGAACGACAGCAAGAAGACGCTCGTACCTGCATCAATCGCCGAAGAGAAGCGCGACGCCAATCGGACCAGCGCGCTGGGCCCTCTGTTGACATGCATGCGCCAGGGGAACCAGGCGACTTGCCGTACGCGGTAGGTTGCCCTGCGTTTACTCGTGAGCTGCGGCAAGTCCAGTGGCCCAGCATGAAGAATTTCAAGCCAGACGTACCAGAGAAGTACGACAGCAAGTCGCATCCGTCGGAGTTCCTCAGCATCTACACCATCGCGGTGCAGGCTGCCGGGGGGCGGGATGACAAGATCCTTGCCAACTACTTCCCACTGGTGCTCAAGCCCAACGTCAGGTCCTGGCTCATGCACTTGCCGGACAACTCTATATCCACCTGGGCGGACCTATGCCATTAGTTTGTCGGCGCCTTTACAGGCGGCCACAAACCCCATCGCCTAGAAGGAAGGAGAGCCCCTGCGCAAATACATTCAGAGATTCAGCCGTGTACAACACAACATCCCAGATGTCCACCCTGCCGCGGTCATCAGCGCGTTCCATCAGAACGTGCGTAACCGCAGGATGCGGGAGGAGATGGCGATGAGCAAGATCAGAGACGTCAGTGAGCTGTATGCCCTGGCCGACAAGTGTCCACGTGCTGAGGAAGGGAGGAAACTCCCCGGAGAGAATACAGGAGCAGGAGGATCTGACAGCGAGGATGCTGCCCCGGCAAAGAAAAACCGGCGGCGGAACAGGAAGAAGAAAGGCAAAGATGTGCTAGTCGTTGAGCAGTCCAGCAACGAAGGTGGCGCCAAGAAAGCCAAAGTTGGTAGCTCCGGCAAGGAGATTGCCGCATGCACCAACTGCCAGGCTGTGGCGGTCGCCGACAAGCAGGACGGCACCGACAAGCAGTACTGCAAGATCCACCGCACCAAGGGCCATGACCTCCAGAGCTGCAAGAAGATCGAGCAGCTTGTCCAGCAACAAAAGGCTGAGTATGAGCGACGAGACAAGGAGAGGGCCCAAGGAGGCGCTGGAGAATCTGGCAAGAAGCGCACCGGCCGGGGAGGACGCCGCGGCAAGGCCAAGCAGTGGCAAGGAGACAGACCTCCCCGCGGCCGCGACAAGGATGAAGATGACGACGATGACAAAGACATGGATGATGTCGAGACCAGTGAGCAGGAGTTCCAGAAAGCCACAGAGGTCTTGTGCGTTGATGGCGGTGCTTCTCTGCATACTTCACACCGCCAACTCAAGCAGTGGGTGCGGGAAGTCAATGCGGCGGAGCCACCCGTCGAGTCACGCAAGCTTCTGAAATGGTCCAGCACGCCTATCATCTTTGATATTGAGGACCACCCTGATCGCACAACTGCGGTCGGGTGCTTGCCGATGTTGGTTTCACCAACTATCCGCAACCTCAAGGTCACTAAGATGTTAGTTGACGGCAGGGCCGGCTTGAACCTGATCTCCTCCGCGGTACTCCAGAAACTCCAGATCCCTGACAGCGAGCTTGAAGAGACCGGCACATTCCAAGGAATCAACCCAGGAAGGAGCAAGCCCAAGGGGAAGGTCACGTTGCCTGTAACATTTGGCAGCGAGCTGAACTTCAGGACTGAGAGGGTCACTTTTGACGTTGCCGATATTCCATTTCCTTACAATGGGATACTTGGCCGTCCAGCACTCGCCAAGTTCATGGAAGCCTCTCACTACGCATACAACATGCTGAAGATGCCAGGCCCGATAAGCGTCATCTCTGTCCCCGGCGACAAGAAGGATGCTCTTATCTGCGCCGACAAGATCTACCGGGAAGCGGCAGCCGCAACAGATCGCAAGTCACTTGTCGTTGAAGCTCCCGGGGGGAAGAAGAAGACCAAGTCCGGCAAGAGTTCTGATGCCCACTCCGGCAAGCGCACCTCTTTGGAGTGCTGCGCTGCCATCGAGGACGCACCATCGAGCTCCACCGGCAAGTGTAAGAAGACAATGGCAGCTCCGCCAGAGACGAAGAAGGTGTCCGCCAAGGAGGACGGCACTGGTGGTACCTTCACCATCAGTGCCACTCTCGACCCTAAATAGGAAAGCGCGCTCATTGCTTTCCTGCGGGTGAATGTCGACGTGTTTGCGTGGCAACCGTCTGACATCCCCGGTGTTCCCAGGAAAGTAATTGAGCACCACCTTGCCGTTTGTCCTCATGCGCGGCCCGTCAAGCAGAAGGTCAGGAAGCAAGCAGTGGAGCGCCAAGAATTCATTGCAGAGGAGATCAAGAAGTTGGAAGCAGCAGGCCTTGTCAGAGGAGTGCTCCATCCTACGTGGTTGGCCAATCCTGTAGTCGTGCGCAAGGCGAACGGAAAATGGAGACTCTGTATCGATTTTACCGATGTTAACAAAGCTTGTCCCAAAGACCCATTTCCTTTGCCGCGCATTGACCAGATTGTTGACTCCACAGCCGGATGTGATTTGCTTTCATTTCTTGACGCATACTCAGGATACCATCAGATCTTCATGGCAGAAGAGGATGAGGAGAAGACCACATTCATTACTCCATGTGGCACGTACTGTTTCATACGGATGCCTTTCGGATTAAAAAATGCTGGTTCAACGTTTGCAAGAGTAGTCCATGTCGCTCTTGAGCCACAAATACACAGAAATGTGGAAGCCTACATGGACGACATAGTGGTCAAGAGCAAGAACAAGGCAACTCTGATCCAAGATTTAGACGAGACCTTTGCAAATCTGCGCAAGATCAGCCTCAAGCTCAACCCAGAGAAGTGTGTGGTTGGAGTCCCCTCCGGCAAGCTTCTCGGGTTCTTCGTGTCTCAGCGGGGAATTGAAGCCAATCCTGACAAGATCAAGGCCATTGAGCAGATTGAAGCACCAAAGCGCGTCAAGGATGTACAAAGACTTGCCGGTTGCGTGGCTGCTCTCAGCAGGTTTATCTCTAGGTCTGCTGAGCGCGCCCTGCCGTTTTTCAAATTATTGAAAAAGGCAGGTCCAATGAAATGGACTCCAGAAGCGGAGGCTGCGCTGCAAGACTTGAAGAGATACCTGTCCTCCCCTCCAACACTTGTCGCACCTAAGCCACAAGAGAAGTTGCTGCTGTATATAGAGGCAACCAATCAAGTGGTTAGTGCTGCGTTAGTGGCAGAGAGGGAGGCAGATGACGAGCCAGCAACCACGACAGGCGCATCCAGCGACAAGCAGGGGGCTTCCCCGGCAAGCTCTGGTCTCGACAAAGATGGATCTGCGCAGATGCGCGAGGATATACAGAAGAAAATGGTGCAGCGCCCAGTTTACTTTGTCAGTTCCCTTCTGCAGGGGGCTAGGTCAAGGTACTCTGGCGTGCAGAAATTGCTTTTCGGCCTTCTCATGGCCTCGAGAAAGCTGCGCCATTACTTCCAAGCACATGAGATCACAGTTGTCACTCGCTTTCCGCTGAAGAGGATACTACAGAATCCAGAAGCGACAGGCAGGATTGTTTAGTGGGCACTGGAACTGTCAAGCTTTGGCCTCAAGTTTGAGAGTACTTCAACTATCCAAAGCAGAGCATTGGCAGAATTCATAGCGGAATGGACGCCAACACCAGATGAACAAATTCCAGAAACGAGCATCCCCATCAAGGAAGCAAGCAAAGAGTGGCTGATGTACTTTGATGGTGCCTTTTCACTGCAAGGCGCCGGTGCTGGCGTGCTGCTTGTCGCACCCACCGGAGAGCACCTCAAGTACGTAGTCCAGATGCACTTTCCCAAGGAGCAAGCAACAAACAATACTGCAGAGTATGAAGGCTTGCTTGCCGGTCTCAGGATCGCGGCAGACCTTGGGATCAAGAAGCTCATTGTCCGGGGTGACTCACAGCTTGTCGTCCGCCAAGTGAATAAGAGTTATCAGAGTCCGTTGATGGAAGCTTACGTCAACGAAGTGAGAAAGCTAGAAGAGAACTTTGACGGCCTACAGATGGAGCATGTTCCAAGAGCTCAGAACGCCATTTCCGATGGCCTGTCAAAGTGCGCTGCACTTAAGTTACCTGTGGAACCAGGGATCTTTGTGCTCAAGCTGACTCAACCGTCCGTAACGCCATCAACTCGACAGAGCAAGAAGAGGAAGTTGATTTCTGGTGACTATTTGCCGGCAGAGCTCCCCGAAGCCGCCGCTAAGAAGGTCCCCAAGGTCAACGCCAAGAGCGCTGAGGAGTAGTCTGCTCCGGAAAGCCCTAGGGTTTGTTCCGTTGAAGCAAAAGCTCCCGACAAGTTTTGCTCCAGCAAGGTTGCCGGGGAACATCAAGCTCCGGCAGAGCCGCAGGTGCTCGCCGTAGAAGCGGATGTTCCCGCAGTAGCAGATTTGCCTTTAGTCCTTGTTGTCGAGCCACAAGCTCCAGCATGGGAACAGCAGATTGTCCGTTTCCTTCAGACAGGAGAACTTCCCGAAGAGCAAGAAGAAGCGGAAAGAGTAGCCCGACAGTCAAGTATGTACCAGTTTGTCGACAAGACACTGTACAGAAGAAGACTCAACGATGTGAAATTGAAGTGTATTCACCGGGAAGACGGACAAAAGCTGTTGGCAGAGATACATCGAGGCATATGTGGTCACCACGTTGGCGCAAGAGCACTTGTCGGAAAAGCATTCCGGCAAGGTTTCTTTTGGCCGACAGCCCTCCAGGATGCAACTGCACAAGTAACCAAGTGTGAAGCGTGCCAGTTCCATTCCAAGCAGATACACCAACCAACTCAAGCTCTCTAGACGATCCCTTTATCCTGGCCATTTTCGGTCTGGGGGCTCGACATCCTCGGCCCCTTTCCTCGAGCAGTCGGGGGCTTTGAATACTTGTATGTCGCAATCAACAAGTTCACAAAGTGGCCAGAAGTGGAACCAGTGAGGAAGGTGACAGCACAGTCAGCAGTCAAGTTATTCAGGTGGATTGTTTGCCGCTTCGGGATCCCTAACAGGATAATCACCGACAATGGTACGCAATTCACGAGCCGCACCTTCATGCAGTACGTCCAAGATCTTGGCGCCAAGGTCTGCTTCACTTCTGTTGCTCACCCGAGAAGCAACGGTCAAGCGGAGAGGGCAAATGCTGAAGTGCTGCGCGGGCTCAAGACCAGGACTTTCGACAGGCTGCACAAGTGCGGAAGAAACTGGATCGAGGAGCTGCCGGTGGTTCTTTGGTCGATCAGAACAACGCCAAATCGAACCACTGGCCAGACACCTTTCACTCTAGTCTATGGAGCAGAGGCAGTCCTCCCCATGGAACTCGTATACGGGTCACCTCGAGTGCTCGCTTATGATGAGCTCGATCAAGAGCAGCTGCGACAAGATGACGCGCTGCTCCTTGAGGAAGACCGTCTTCAGGCTGCTGTGCGAGCTGCTCGCTACCAGCAAGCTTTGCGCCGCTACAATAGCCACACAGTTAATGCTAGAAGTTTCGAGGAAGGCGACCTTGTTCTTCGGCGTGTTTAGTCCGCCAAGAATTCCAACAAGTTGACGCCGAAGTGAGAAGGCCCTTATCGGGTGAAACGAGTCACTAGGCCTGGCGCTGTCCGCCTTGAGACCGAAGATGGCATTCCGGTGAGCAACTCCTGGAACATTGAGCATCTTCGTAAGTTTTACCCGTAAGGCGCGGTTGCCAGAACCTGTTCCGGCAACCACCTTTTGTACAAGTCTTGCCGCTGTTGCATGTAATCCTTTGTACAAAGCCGGGCGCAGACCCCGTGCATAAGTAAAGCTCATGTGCTCCGCACATTTTGTCAATTTCATGCTCTCTATTTTTTGGCATATATGATCTGACACTTTGTGCAGCACCTACTCCACGGTAAGCAATAACGAGCCGTAAGGCTCCGTATCTTTATTTTCTCTTCTTTCTTTTTTCTCAAGGAAAGGAAGGTTCCCTCGCCCACAAGTTTGCCGGGGAGGAAAGGAGAAGATAATGGTATGGACCAGGCGTCGTTCAAGAAAATTTCGCCTTACCGGGAAGCAAACAACAGGAAAGCTAAGTTGCCAAAGTTTGAGCAATCAGATTTTTTAAATTTTAAGTTATCTCCCTTGAACGACCGCACTTTGTATGGAAAACCTGTGTGCGGAGGAACCACCTCGTAGCTAGTTGCGCCCTTACTTTGTTTCGAGTCCGCTCAACAACTTAAGTGAGCTGCAACTAGTTGCAACAAGGTTTCTTGTCGGTAGCGGCACCGCCAGCAGGCTGCTGACGTCCCGCACTCAGCGCTCGCGGCTCAGGTACCTGCACCGGCAAGTTCCCTAAAAGCGTAGGGCAAAAACATACAAAGGGAGGAATCAAGTAAAGGGAATAACATTGCAATCATTACCCAGAATAGAGTTATATTACAAAGATAGCTTGTCGCGGCTCTAACAGATTGTTTTCATAGCATGACAAACAGCGACAAGAAAAGAAGAAATGGGCGGCCTAATCTACGCGATCGCCCTCGATCCTCTTGATCCCGCTCACCTTGTCCACAATGGGTGCGACAAGGGCCTTGAGCGCCTCCAAATCGGCATCCGTCGGCAGGGTCTTGAGGACGTTGGTGAGGTTGAGGCCCGGATTGCGGAAGGCCACCTTCACCAACACTTTTTGAAGAGCTTCCGCGTAGATCTTGCGCGACTCATCGGCCAGCTGCTTTGGGATCCTCTCCCGGAGTCGCTGGAGGGCCGTCGCCACGCCCTTGAAGAACAAGACGAGCTTGGCGCTGGGTTGGAGGTTCTCGTCGGAGGGATACCCGAGATCCTCCATCCCCAGCTGCTCCAACTCCCTGTCAATATCTGCGGCAGCGCTCACGAGGCTCTCCGTCCAGTGCTCCACATTTTCCCTGAAAGCATTCTGGGTGGCGGCAACACTCTCCAACAGCGCCTTGTCGGCCTTGATCTCTTCTTTCAAGGCCGTCTCCTGCTCCTTGGCGCCGTCCAGCATCTTGGTCAAACTGGTCAGCTTCAACTCAAGATCCGCGTTGGAGTCCTTGGCGGCGCTGAGCTCTTTGCCCTTCTCGGCAAGATCGGCCCCCAGCTGCACCACCTTCATCTCCAGCTCCTTCTTGGCGGCCTCGGCAACTGCGGCAGCATATTCTGCTTGCTTAAGGGCTCTGCCGAGTTTTTCCTCGCGCACGGCAAGCTCCTCCTCGTGGGCGTCAAGATTGACCTTCCGCTGCGCCAGCTCGCCCTCCTCCGCGGATAGCTTCACAGCGGCAAGTCGCTGTTGCTCTTCGACTTCAGCCTTCTCGAGGAGGAAGGCCTTCTGCACTTCGGCGAGCTGCTCCCGTTCCTCCGCCAGGGACCAGAGGGCTTCCTGGTGGAAACCCCCGAGCTCTTCCGCGCGCTTCTTGATGTCTGCTCCCGCCTTCGCGACAAGCGCCTCGCAGGATTCCAGCTTGGCTTGCCGCGCGCGGTAGAGCGACAACAACTTCCGCAGCAGCCGCTCTTCCTCGGGCTCGTTGCTGCTGCTGCTCGGTGCGTCAACCAGTGTCAGCCCAGCGGAGGAAAGCACCTCCCTGTCGAAGATCTCTCCCTCGACCAGCGCCCTGGAGCTCGATGCCCAGGGAAGGTTGATGAAGACGTCGTCACCGACCTTCAAGTAGACACCTGGCTGGGGCTCTTCGGAGCCTGGCGCTGCGGCAGCGGCAGACGGGTCGGCGGTCGGTGTAGCGCCTGGCGCTCCTGCGGCCTCCGGGCCGTCAGTGCGATCGCCAGACCCCTCGCCAGTTGCCGCGGCGGCAGCCTTGGCGGCCTCTGCGCCGGCGGGATCGTCAGCACCGGCCGCTTCTTCGGCGGCAACCTCGGTCTCCATCGGCTCCGTAGCAGATGGGTCTGACAGCCGGAAAAGGGAGAAGAGTCAAGCAAAAACCCAAGAAGATCAAAAGAAGAAGAACCCAAGGAAAGTTTTGAAGCAAAAGGATTACCTGTGCCGGGTTCTGCAGTCGTGGTCTCGACCGTCGGGGAGCCGCTGGTGCTGTCCCTTGCCGGAGAACCCTCCCTTACCGGAGACTTCTCCCTTACCGGAAAGCCCTCCCTTGCCGGAGAGCTCTCCCTTGTCGGGGGATTCTCCCTTGGCTCTTGGTGGGGCTGCTCTGCTCCTGCACAAACCAGCAGTAAGATATCAGCAAAGACAGAGTATCCATGCGCATCTCACAGCGGAAAGCAAACCATATACTTACGCTGCGGGCTGCTCTGGAGAAAAGTTGCCGGGTCCGGCAAGGTTGTCTCGGGCGCACCCCCTGCGGTCGCAGTAGGTTCGTCCTCGATGACAATCACCGGGACTTTGGCTCTCTTTGCTGCTCTCTAGGCCAGAGTCCTAAAAAGGAACAAGTTCAGAGTCAAGCAAATGAGATACAAGACAAACAGCAAGGATTGAAGAACTACAAGTACAACAAGGGAGTCTTACTCTTCTTCTTCTTCCTCGTCGGAGCTGAACGCGGAGAAGTCGAAGTATGGCTCACGTCCGGCGCAAGGAGGCGGAGGAGTAGCTTCCCTTGGCCGCTTGGCGGGAGCAGTGGCGGCGGGCGGAGACGACCCCGCTCCGGCTGTCGCCGCGGCGTGAGAAGCGGCAGGAATAGAAGAGGTGGTCCGGGAGGGCCCCGCTCCAGTTGCCGTCGCAGCGTGAGGCGTTCCCGTAGTAACAGTCTTGCCGCGGTGGAGCGTGTCACGCGGCGCGGCGACCGTTGCCTCGCCTGCCGCTTCGCTACGTCACCGACCTTGCGGAGACGCCTTCTTGGTGCGGATGGAGGCTCTGCTTGCGGCGAGTTGTCTGAAGATGAGGAGGAAGACGAGTTGATCTCCAGCGAGCTGCTCGTATCCTTGGAGGGCTCACTCGACTCGATGTTATGCCCGGCAAGCTCTTTCTCGCCGGCAGGCTCCCCTCGCTCGGCACGGCTTGCCGCCTCTGCTGCCTCTTCCTCCTCCACGGTGAATCCAAATTCGCCCGCGGCTACGGCTGCCGCCGCCTCTTCTAGCCTAGTGGCGATGAGTGCCATCTCCGCATCGGTGGTGTCGCGGGTGAGGCTATCTTTCTCGTCAGAGCGGATCGGCACTTCCACCAAGTCATCGAAAAATTGCTGCACGACGTCGTCTACAGGCTCTTGCCAAGTTGGGACAATTCCATGCGAGTCGCACAACGGCATCATTGCACGGATGCGGTCGAGCGCGGAGTTGTTGCACAGCGGAACGACCCCCCCGGCAACCTGAAAACTTCGGGGTGTTGAGGGTCGTACTTGAACAGCTCCTGGAGCATCGCGTTGAGCTCCAAAATTGTGAAGTTGAAGTTGAGGCCCGGCCGCAGCCTCATGATATCTGCCGCATTCTTGAACTCCCAAGTGGGTCTCCCCCATTCCTGCAGGGGGGCGATGCGGCGGCGAAGAAAATCCGCACCAACAGCGCCTACAGTGAGCCCGGCAAGCCTGAGGCCTAGGATCCGGGTGACAACAATCTTCAGCTTGTCGTCTTCCGGGGCCACGTCACTCCAATCGCTGCCGCGTGCTACTGGGGTTTGGCGCCGGGTGGTGAATGGCTGCGGGTTCTCCTCGTCAATCCAGCACCAGTCTGCTCTCCACTCCTCCCACTTGCCGCGGAATTCTCCCTCCAGATAAGTTTCCTTCTTGCCGGCCCTTGAGATCCAGGCGATTTCACCGGATAAAGGCTCTCCTCTCTCTACTCGGGGTATAAAGAAGTGGCGAAAGAGGGCTACATTGGGATGGACTCCGACAAAGTTTTCGCAGAGTTGTGCGAAAACTGCCATGGTCAGAACGGCATTGGGGGTGAAATCAAGGAGATGGAACCCGTAGGTGTTCATGATATCACAGAAGAATTCAGAGAAAGGCGGGCAGAGCCCGCAGTAGAAGAACAAGGCGAAGAAAGGGTATCCGTTTGGGGCCTTCTTCCAAGCGGCGGCGGGAAGTACCTTCGTGCGCGGATGCGCTCATGTCTCCGTCAACCAGAAGAGGCAGTAGTTCTCCCTCAGCTCCCTCGCGGCAAGCTTGGGGGGGGGAAGACTGCCCGCTCCTTCCGCAGCGCCGCAAGCCGCTGCGCCTCGGTCGACTTCACGACCTTCCCCTTGTCGGCTTTTGTATCCATGGCGGAAGTGGTGGAGGAGGTCGACGGTGTTGGTGGTGCTGGTGGCGATGGGGGGCGGAGCGCTGCTCTCTTTCGGCTTTGGGAAGACGAGGGAGTGGCGGAGATTTTTGAGATTGGAGCAGCAACGGGCGAATGGACGAACTACCCCTATTTCCCCTGCTTATAAAGAGGGAGGGGGCGGACGTTCCGCATTTCCAAATAAAGAAACCACCCACGATCTCTCCCACGACGCCGCATTCAACGCGTGCCGTTCGGGGAGGGCGCGGTGGATGCGGAGAAAGATACGGCGTGAGCTAGGCCGCGCGTGCCCGTGCCCTATTTTGGGCCTGGCCCAACAGCGCTTGGCACCGTGTATGGCCCAGGCCCGGGGGCTCCTGTCGGTGTACTAGAGTAGGGGTACCCTAGTATCCCGAACTTGTGCACGGGCAGTCGCAGCATCCCACGGCAAGGCTTGCCGGGTGACCGCCAAGGTCCTCCGTGGTTCCTTTGGAGCCATTCAAGAACAAAGTATCCAAACCAAGACACCACAAGACCCCGGCAAGAGGAGCTTGCCGGGAAGGCCAACCAAGGCAAGGCGTTTAAGGAGACAAGACCCCGGCAAGAGGAGCTTGCCGGGAAGGCCACCCAAGGCATCTCAAGGAACTTGCCGCGGCGCGCCTCGCGTCCCGACAAGGCCCGGTGAGCGACAAACTCCCGGACGCGACAAGACAACGACCGCGGCAAGGTGCTTGCCGCGGCAAGCCACCACTCTGTGCCCGCGCTGCAGCACATCCACCAACGTGTCGCTCTGGGACCCTTCCAGGCGTGCGTGGCGGGAGGCTGTGCAGCCAGCAGTGCGCAGTGGCAAGCGGCGCTGACAAGATTGCCATCGTGGCGAGCGGTGGCGTCCCTGACGGTCCCTTTTGCACTGTTTAGACGCAGACGGGCATTCAATGCCCTTGTCCCCTGCCGTCAGGGTTAGGTATGATACACTGTAGCAGGTAGCTGTACCAACCGCAGCACCGTTCCATTTTTACCCCTTTGTCTCCGTTGCCACCTGTCGGTGACTCCTTGAGCATATAAAAGGAGGCACGTGCGCAATGTAAAGAAGGGGGGGGGGGAAACAGAACACTCACGCTCGGTCTCGTTAGCTGCTGGAGGGTACTGTAGCACTCCGCGCTCCCGAGCAAGAACTCAATACAAACCACAAAGCAGGAGTAGGGTTTTACGCATCCGTACGGCCCGAACCTGGGTAAGCTGCTCGTGTGCTTCGCCTCGATCCGCTCTTCGTGCGACCTCCGCCCCTGCCGAACCGAAAGGGACTCGGCCCGCCGGTCCCATAGGTGTTCGTGGATCAGTTCCCCGACAAATCTCATTGGAACTTTATGGGTGCAGGGTTATTTCCTTTGTGTGTGTGCCAAAGATAACTAGCAAGTATATGTTTGCTTCATAGATTTGTCCTTACATTTTTCCATATTTCAAGACAGATAAGATTTTTTTCCTAAATTGGTTAAGAAAAATGGAAATAACTAACAAAAATGAAATAAAAAACATCAAGTCAGGGAAGATCCACCCCGCTCCACTCGGATGCAATCGCGTTGAAAGATTGACTCAATCAAGTCACATCATGGACAATCCACTCCGTTCCACTCACAACAGATTGCATCATCTAACACGAGATCCGTATTCCCCATATCCTCACAGAAGATTACATCATAATGTGCATGTTCTACCCTAAGGTCCACTTCTTCAAGGATGACGACAAATTCTCTAGCCACACCCTGCCACTTGAGACATACTAGAACCCTCCCCAGCATCTGACATCAAACACATATGTAAGAAAAGGGACGAGTGGGTCCTGGGCCTTACCAGTGGTCACGCGCGAGCCACATTGCGTGGGTTCTTGATCCCTTTATTTTCCCTCGTGGATCGCTGCTCGACGGGCCTGCTCTCTTACTGGGCACATCCCGCGACTGAGAATTTAATTTGATATTAACCAAACTTTGGTTAGTAACTTTTGGTGTTTCTATATTTCCTTTTTGATTCAATTTGCAATTTATACCGAAAGGGACAATCACCCTGTGAATCGCATCCCTTTCCCTATGTATGGAAGGGCTAATTGGACCTTTTAGTAGTCTGTGAACTGGGAGCATTTGGTTGATAGTCACAGCTTCTCTTGTACAAGCTTTGGGGTTAGCATTTTGCCTTATGGAGACCCTCTCGCTATGGTGAAGACAAGCAGCTGGATATTCTATCATTATGTAACCATAAATCATCTGGTTAGATCTGGATGTCTTCTCTATAGAAGAATGTACATATTTGCCAAAATCGACTAAGCTATTCTGCATTTGATTGAGATGAAAACCCGTTTTATCTAGCATGCAAGCATTGAAATCATGTAACTAGTTTATTTGCAGTGTTTCTCATGGAGAAGAATCAGAGAGTTTCCCACAACCGTCCATAAGATTAGCACGCTGATTTAGAATCTGGTTGGTAGAACAATTGAGGTCAAAAGTCAATCCATTGACACACTATTTGCTTACATTGGATTGAATGAATAAGAAATTGAGTTGTTGGTTCCCCCTCCAATGACATGACCTGCATTGGGCTCACCAAGGATATGGATGCCTTGCATGCGTGCCACCTCACCCTATTAAATAGGCAAGCTCCCAACCCCATTTTGCGTAGCCAGGTGATCTGGACTAATCACAAAAAGGACAAGCACTACTAGGGAAAAGCCTGTACACAGAATTTTACCAGTAGCGCTGTACAAAATCAAGCACTGCTGCTACTTAGTAGCAGCGCGCGTAAATAAACCGCGCTACTGCTATGAATTTAGCAGTAGCGCATACTAGCGAAAAGCGCTGCTGCTATGTTTGAACTGGGCGCACATGGCTAGCCCAACCTAGCAGTAGCGCGTATAATGGCCCAGCGCTACTGCTAATCTCCTTAGCTGCAGCGTGCTTACGTGTAAAGCACTGCTGCTAACGGAAATAAAATAAAGTGAAAAAGGGAAAAAAGGAGAAAGTAATAACAGTAGCGGGTTTCAGTAAACACGCTATAGCTAACTTAGCTATAGCGCGTTTCCGAAAACGCGCTACCATTATGTTTCACTTAAACAGAGGTTTTCCCCCACCCTCCCCCCCGGCCACCAATTCTTCCCCAAATCGTCCCTCACCCTCACCGCCGTCTCCTCACCGCCGCCGCCCGAGGCCGCCCTCAGCCTCACCGCCACCGCCCGAGGCCG
>NC_041380.1:581775032-581785745 GCF_002162155.2 Triticum dicoccoides
TAGATGTTTTTCAGTTAGGGCACTAGAGTTTTGCTAGGTTAATTAGGTTAGTAGTGCTACTAGTAGTATTGGTACAGTAGGTTAATTAGGTGACGTTAAATGAATAACCTAAATGAATGAAATTAGTAGTTAACTGAATTTTTTTCCTTTCATCATTATAGAGCACTAAAGTTAACTGAATTTTGTTCTATTAGTAGTTAAATGAATTTATCTTCTACACTTTGTTTTTGAATTAGCTTGCAAAATTTGGACATATGGTTGCTCGTGTATATTTGGACACTGTTTGCAGAGGATGATGCTTAGTGGCCTATGTTTTGTCGGAATGTTGATTCATTTCTTTTCCGGCAAATTTCAGGTTCTCGATTTGTGCACTTTTTAGCAAAGCTCATGCCGAAATTTTCCATGAATTTCAGCATGACTTGTGCTACAAACTAGGACATATCGAGTGCCCGTGATTTGCCGCACCAGGAAGGAGTCAACATTCCTGCAAAACAATTGGCCTTTTTATGTCATTATTCATTTTATTAGGACTAGATTTAATCATAGCAAACATGGTTAGCAACGATGAAGGACAGGGTTCTGGTGATTGCGACGATTCCTACTGGGCGGCAGACGAATTTTTTAGCCTTATCGATGATCAACCGATGTTATTGTTGGGCCCACCGGTGGCATTGGGGACTGAGGCCAACATGCAGACTAGTGCTGAGACTGAGACCGGCACTCAGACTCAGACCGACATCGAGACCGGTGCTGAGACTGAGACCGGCGCTGCCTCGGGGAGCGGAGCCGGTGTAGAACCGAAAGCAAAGAGGCAACGGGTTCCTAACAAACTCAGGACTACTAGAGTGGTGGTCATGGAGGTGGACGACGGCAATTTTGAGCCAACAGCGCCCGAGGAAGCGCGTCGATGCTACGACAATCAAATAGGCTGCATCGTACGGACAACCGCCACCATCAACGATGAGAAACTACAGAAGATAGAAAATATGAGGAGCTCCCTCCTAAAGAAGTTTCACCAGATATTCTTGTTCCAGGGCCAGAATGAGAAGGATTATAAAGATCCAGATGAGGACCCGGCAGTGAAGAATATAAACAAACACGCCATGACCAAGTTTAGCGACGCGTTGGCCCCCTGGAAAAATCGAGTGAAAGCAAGGATCATCGACAAGAAGGAGCCCTACTCCGAGATTGTAAAGGATAATCCGACAATCACGGAAGAGAAGTTTCAAATATTCAAGGAGGCTTGCGAGGCCGAAGATGCCAAAAAAGGTCTAAGTACATGAAGGGGCTTCAAGAGAGGAACATTGGGAGCCACCACCTCGGAAGCCGTGGTTACGGCGGAAAGAGGTCCAAATGGGCCAAGGAGGACGCGGAAGCCGCGAGTCTGGGCATCCCAGACCCCTTGGCGGAGTTCACCGTCCTGCAGGAGCGTGACGTCCTCAGGGCCCGGCACCGTTGGGACCCAGTGAAAAAGGTTTACGAGACAACACCGGTCATTACGGAGTTCATGAGACTGCTGGTAATTTTAGTTTCTGATCAATTCGACTGCACATGTTAGTCATATTTGTAAACGATCGTTGTGCCTTTTGCAGAGAGAGCAGCACAGGATTGCGGCCGAAAGCGACTCACCATCTGAGGCATTAGCGAGGCCCAAGTGGGACACTCCATTCAACTGGGCGTTGAACATATTGAAACAATAATCGTTGGATACTCGACCGTCGTATGGACGCGTGCACGGTGTCGGAGACGGCGCCATGTGGAAGAAGTACTACCGTGAGACCACGGAGGAGAGAAAGGAAAGACGGAGGTTAAATGAAGAAAACATCGACAAGAGGGTTGAGATTGCCGTTGAGAAGAAATCAACTGAGACAGTCGCAACAGCGGTAGCTGCCGCAAAACAGGTGGCTTTAGATATTTCTACTACCTTGGTTCCGGCCGTTTTCAATTGGACCAGGCAAAATCCAAAAAAAGATGCAGCGGACTTTCCCCTTGCTGACTTCTTGGCGGGGAGCAACTCGACTAGCGTTGCACCAGCACCTGCAGCTACACCTGCTTCCGCACTGGCTCCCGCACCGGACGTGCTAGGCGGTGCTTTGTCTTTGGCTGAGCTCGACGCCCTCACTGTATCTGTCACACCGGCCCCCTTCAATATAAATGTATAATCTCCCGTTTTCGTTGCCTTTCGGATGTCTCACGTCGCAGACTTTTCTTTGCAAGCCGACGAAACCCCGTGCACCATATTGTACACCATCGGCGACCAGAAGGTGGACGTGGGGAAGGCGACGATAATGGAGCCGAAGGAACCAGTGTTCCACAGCCGGCCGATCCCCCCGAACGTCTTCAAGGTTTCCGTGGTCAGTGTCAAACCGGGCCACGAGAATTTGCCTCCCCCAGTGCTACTGGGGGATGACGACGAGACACCGGGGCGGCTTGGTGATTGTTGCAATGCTGGGTGGTTCCTGTTGTGGGCAAAGAGTCTGCTTCGTCTGGAGGCGGCCGAGAGCACACCCACGAGCATGCAACCTCAGCAAGGTATGAACATCAACACCCCACCTACCCAATTATCGTCGGGTGTCGGGTTGGGTGATAGCGGACGGGGTAAGTAGGAGGCTACATTAGTCACTGATGACGTCGCCATGGATGAGGATGAGGACGACGATGGCGCTGCTGAACAGTATGTCTATACTGGCGCCTCCTCAGGGTTTGAGCGTCATGAGTCGGTGCTTGAATTGCCGTCTCAAGATATTATGGACAACCTTCCGGTAGTAAAGAAGTTTAGGAAGAGAGCGAGGAAAGGCAAAAAAGCTGTTTCTATGATCCAGCCGCCTCAGCAGCCTCGGCTTTAGGACCGTATAGATATCCCCGGTGCGGATAAATGGCATATCCCCGGTCAACCAATCCTACCTGCAACAGCGCTACGGGCCAGATTCGGCGATCTAAAGAGACTTCATGACGATGTGCTGCGGGTAGAGAAAGACCTCATCGCCTCAAAAGATCCAGGATACCCACTCTACGTGGTTAACGTTCTGCGGCAAATGTCGTACGTCGACAGCTTCCCCGCGGATATGTTCTTCCTCCGATTCAATTACATATTCGACATGTTTCACGTGAAGAAGCTGGATTTTACATTTATCCGCCTTTATACCTTGCACATGAACTACATCATCGGGGTTGAGCAGATATCTCATATCTGTGTCGCCGACCCGTACTACATGCACGAGGGCTTCTTGGGAGTCTGCACAAATCACTGTGAATACGCGAGGGATTACATCGTCAGTTTCATGCTCACCAATAAGGACAAGGGGGCGATTCTCGTGCCTTATCATCCCGTGTAAGTCATCCGCGCTGCTATCCTTCCTTCAATTTCAATCTTTCATTTGCACGGTGGAGGCTAATTAATTTGAGGACTTATTTTGCGCAGCGGCGGGCGAGCCGTCCTCATCATCCTCTACCCCCGATTCTCCCACGCTCTTTACTTGGACATGTCGAAGAACATTCAAAAAAAGGATTACACCCACATCAAGGATGTTCTGGACAGTGCTATGTATCACTACCAATCACTGGGTGGAGAGGTCAGGGACAAGAAGATGAGGGGCGGCAGGGTCGCCTTCGGCCATAAGACCAACTTCTGCTGCATCCAGCAACCGGACGATTCTCTTAATGATGGATTCTATGTCCTACACCACATGTTGGAGTACAGACGGGATCACCAAAACCTTCGCATGCAACCTTCTTCCGGCGATGCCCATATTCTGCAATGGGCAAAGGACATAGGAGATATCGAGGATCATCGAGTTCGAGCTGAGTTCTATAACATCCAGCGCGAACTTGCCAAAATCATCATGAAGGAGGTCGTCAGAAAAACAGGGATGTTCTACGGAGAAGGACAAATGTCGCGGGAAGACGTCCGAACATGGATAGCCTCTCAACGTTTCGACCTGAAGCCTTTCACTAGGCTCGGGGACTATCTCCCTGACTTGGATGGATGGAACGACATGTTGGAGTGATTGTCGATATATGACAATGTGTCCGTTTAGTCCATACTTTCTGTATGACAAAACTTTGAGTTATGCATGGTGAAACTTTATTTGTGATGTAATTAAACCGTCCTCCTCCTCGACTAGCGAAAATCACTCTAGTTAGGGCATTTTGGGGTATGATGAACTTTTTTATTTATTCTTATGATATATTGTTTTTATTTTTGCCAAGTCTGTCTCTTTCTGTTGCTCAACTATATATGTTGCATATCATCGACTCATGTGATGATGCAGGTGCATAGATCCTAGATGGCAAAGAAGTGCTATGCCAGGAGTATATATACGACAAGTGGCCGGAGTGTCAGGCCCTTCCAGTTTCCGAGCGACAGGCAGTACTTAGTTTAGAGGTTCACGCTAATGCGAAAGAGGGATACGAACTCATGTTCTCAAAGTGATAGCTCTTCTCGCGTATATCATTGTTTAGATGGATGACGATGTATTTGCATATCATGCGAGACTTGTATCGCTATTTTCGAGATGATGACGAGAGACCACTTTGTGTTGGATGATGATTATGATGATGACATGATTTGATGAGACTAATTGTATGTATATGCTATGATTACATTTGTATGTGTATGATATGCTAAAGATTATTGTATAAAGCCTATTCAAATACAAAACAAATACAAAACAAATATGCAGGAAAAAGCTAATAAATAAACTAGTAGTAGCGAGGGGGGAAATTTAGCAGTAGCGCCGCATTGTTAGTAGCGCGTCCCAACAAACAGCACTGCAGATAATATCAGTAGCGCCCTTTCCCAAAGAGCGCTACAGCTATTCATGTATAGCAGTAGCATGGGACAACCGGCGCTACTGCTATACGTTAGCTGTAGCACCTTATTAGTAGCACCGGTGCCTGCGCTACTGAGAGGCCCAAAACCCTCGCTGCTGGTAGGCTTTTCCCTTGCCAAAGACAAAGCACTGCCTAGCACATCCGGTGCGGGAGTCGGTGCGGAAGCAGGTGCAGCTGCAGGTGCTGGTGCAACGCTAGTCGAGCTGCTCCCCGCCAAGAAGTCAGCAAGGGGAAAGTCCATTGCATCTTTTTTTGGATTTTGCCTGGTCCATTTGAAAACGGCCGGAACCAAGGTAGTAGAAATATCTAAAGCCACCTGTTTTGCGGCAGCTACCACTGTTGCGACTGTCTTAGTTGATTTCTTCTCAACCACAATCTCAACCCTCTTGTCGATGTTTTCTTCATTTAACCTCCGTCTTTCCTTTCTCTCCTCCGTGGTCTCACGGTACTACTTCTTCCATGTGGCGTCGTCTCCGACACCGTGCATGCGTCCATACGATGGTCGAGTATCCACCGGTTGTTGTTTCAATATGTTCAACGCCCGGTTGAATGGAGTGTCCCACTTGGGCCTCGCCAATGCCTCAGACGGCGAGTCGCTTTCAGCCACAATCCTGTGCTGCTCTCTCTGCAAAAGGCACAACGATCGTTTACAAATATGACTAACGTGTGCAGTCGAATTGATCAGAAACAAAAATTACCAGCAGTCTCATGAACTTCGTAATGACCGGTGTTGTCTCGTAAACCTTTTTCACTGGGTCCCAACGGTGCCGGGCCCTGAGGACGTCACGCTCCTGCGGGACGGTGAACTCCGCCAAGGGGTCTGGGATGCCCAGACTCGCAGCTTCCGCATCCTCCTTAGCCCATTTGGACCTCTTTCCGCCGTAACCACGGCTTCTGAGGTGGTGGCTCCCAATGTTTCTCTCTTGAAGCCCCTTCATGTACTTAGACTTTTTTTGGCATCTTCGGCCTCGCAAGCCTCCTTGAATATTTGAAACTACTCTTCCGTGATTGTCGGATTATCCTTTACAATCTCAGAGTAGGGTTCCTTCTTGCCGATGATCCTTGCTTTCACTCGATTTTTCCAGGCGGCCAACACGTCGCTAAACTTGGTCATGGCGTGTTTGTTTATCTTCTTCATTGCCAGGTCCTCATCTGGATCTTTATAATCCTTCTCATTCTGGCCCGGGAACAAGAATATCTGGTGAAACTTCTTTAGGAGGGAGCTCCTCATATTTTCTATCTTCTGTAGTTCTCATCATTGATGGTGGCGGTTGTCCGTATGATGCAGCCTATTTGATTGCCATAGCATCGACGCGCTTCCTCGGGCACCGTTGGCTCAAAATTGCCGTCGTCCACCTCCGTGACCACCACTCTAGTAGTCCTGAGTTTGTTAGGAACCCGAGGCAGCGCCGGTCTCAGTCTCAGCGCCGGTCTCGATGCCGGTCTGAGTCTGAGCGCCGGTCTCAGTCTCAGCACCGGTCTGTGTGTCAGTCTCAGTCCTCGGTGCCACCGGTGGGCCCAGCAATAACATCGGTTGATCATCGGTAAGGCTAAAAAATTCGTCTGCCGCCCGGTAGGCGTCGTCGCAATCACCAGATCCCTGTCCTTCATCGTTGCTACCCATGTTTGCTATGATTAAATCTAGTCAATTAATTCTAGACCTAATAAAATGAATAATGACATAAAAAAGGCCTATTGTTTTGCAGGAATGTTGACTCCTTCCTGGTTCGGCAAATCACGGGCACTCGATATGTCCTAGTTTGTAGCACAAGTCATGCCGAAATTCACGGAAAATTTCGGCATGAGCTTTGCTAAAAAGTGGACAAATCGAGAACCTGAAATTTGCCGGAAAAGAAATGAATCAACATTCCGGCAAAACATAGGCCACTAAGCATCATTCTCTGCAAACAGTGTCCAAATATACACGAGAAACCACATGTCCAAATTTCGCAAGCTAATTCAAAAACAAAGTGTAGAAGAAAATTCATTTAACTACTAATAGAACAAAATTCAGTTAACTTTAGTGCTCTATAATGATGAAAGGAAAAAAAAATTAGTTAACTACTAATTTCATTCATTTAGGTTATTCATTTAACATCACCTAATTAACCTACTGTACCAATACTACTAGCAGCACTACTAACCTAATTAACCTAGCAAACTCTAGTGCCCTAACTAAAAAACATCTAATTAACATCTAATTTTTTCTCTAAAATACAGAGAGAGATGAGTGAGGGGGAGGGGTGGGGGACTTACAGAGAGGGGAGAGACGATGGCGGGGAGGTGCTCGGTGACGAAGGCAGGGGCGGAGAGGGAGGGCTCGGGCACGGTCAAGGGCGGTCCCGGGCGGGCTCGGGCGGCGGTGAGGTGGAGGGCGCCGACGGTGACGTGGAGGGCGGCCTTGGGCGGCGGTTGTGAGGCTGAGGGCGGCCTTGGGCGGCGGCGGTGAGGAGACGGCGGCGAGGGCGAGGGCCGATTTGGGGAAGAATTGGTGCCCGGGGGGCGGGTTGGGGGGAAACCACTGTTTAAGTGAAACGTACGGTAGCGCGTTTCCGTAAACGCTATAGCTAAGTTAGCTATAGCGCGTTTACTGAAACCCGCTACTGCTATTACTTTCTCCTTTTTTCCCTTTTTTCACTTTATTTTATTTCCGTTAGCAGCAACGCTTTACACGTAAGCGCATTGCAGCTAAGGAGATTAGCAGTAGCGCTGGGCCATTATACGCACTACTGCTAGGTTGGGCTTACGTTGTGCGCCCAGTTCAAACGTAGCAGCTGCGCTTTTCGCTAGTACGCGCTACTGCTAAAGTCATAGCAGTAGCACGGGTTATTTACGCGCGCTGCTACTAAGTAGCAGCAGCGCTTGATTTTGTACAGCGCTACTAGTAAAATTCTGTGTATAGGCTTTTCCCTAGTAGTGATCGCCTATTGGGAGACCAAACAAGATCATGCCTGAAATATCAATGAAATGGGACAACCCAGCAAGCGGGAGGACCATAGGCCTTAAGCGTTGGGTTTTCTTCTTTTATTTTTTGCCATTTGTTATTGCTTTCTCTTTTTACTTTATGTTTTTTTATTTTTCAAATATTTGGCATTATATTTCATAGTTTATGTTGTTATATGTCCACCCCTTACATTTTCCAACCAACTTCTCAACTACCGACCCACTACAATCACTAGGAGAATTAATGCTCGTGCATTGCTACGGGAAACACGAATCAAGTAATAACAATTTAGTAATTGATTCGACCCATATATGTAGGGGTAGTTATAGTAGTTCTTTAAAGAGGAGGGTAGTCCCAAGTGCCCTCTTCATTGATTTTTGGATGAATAGCATGGCAGATTGGGAAGAAAGAGGACATGTTGTCTTAGAAAACATACATTGAAGATTGTGAGTTTGGCTATATCGGCATGAACTTTTCAATTCAACCCTCAAGTTCACTTTCGTGTCCAACGCTTCTCCCCAAACTGGGTTTGATCCCACTTCTATAGTTCCTGTGCAGTTTTTGGATCAGAGACTCACACACTGCTCGTGACCAATCAAGTGGACTTGACTTATTATGGCTTGCGCTTGTCTAGCTGTCTTGCATGGCCAAAGATCTAAATAATATATTTGTTTTGCTATGTCTTCCGCAAATGGTTTCTTTTTCGGGAGGCTCGGGTTAGTGTTCAAACTGTGCAAGTTTAGTTAGCTAGAAGTGTATATTCCACTTTTTTTTAGAAAAAAGTGTAACACTAGTAGAAAAAGGGCCATTTGTCCCGGTTCATAAGGGCCTTTAGTCCCGGTTCTTATACGAACCGGGACTGAAGGCCCTCCACGTGGCCGCTGCATGGAGGTCCACCTTTAGTCCCGGTTGGTAACACCAACCAGTACTAACACTACTAGGGAAAAGCCTAGCAGTAGTGCGGGTTTTCGGCCTTTTAGTAGCGCGGGGGCCGGCGCTACTAATAAGGTGCTACAGCTAACGTATAGCAGTAGCGCTGGTCCACCCGCGCTACTGCTACACAAGTGTTGCAGTAGCGCTCTTAAAGGAACCTCGCTGCTGCTAATAGCTATAGCGCGCTTCCACTGTGCGCGCTACTACTACAACCGCGCTGCTGCTAACTTTTCTCCACTCGCTACTGCTAATTTTAGTAGTTTTTTGTTTTTTCGGCATATTTGTTTTGTATTTGAACAGGCTTTATAGAAGAATCTTTAGCACATACAAATGTCATCATGATACACATACAAATGCCTGTGAGACCACAAATGTAATCATAGCATATACATACAAATAGTCTCGTCATAATCATCATCCAACACAAAGTGGTATCTTGTCATCATCTCGAAAATAGCGATACATGCAAGTCTCGAATACTTGCAACTACAACGTCATCCATCTAAACAAAGGTATACGCGAGAAGAGCTATCACTATGAGTGAGAGCGGAACTATGCAATACATGAGATAGCCGTTACGAGTCCTCTCTCGCACTAGCGTGAACCTCAAGTAACTAGCTTCTCCTTCTTGTCTGCTTTTGAAGCCTTTATGGCTGGCGTCCGAGAACCCATTCACTTGCGCCTGACACATATGCCACTCGTTGTACACCCCCGGAACCTTCCCTTTGTACACGACATAGCAGTTCCATCTCGCCATCAAGAAACTAGGTACCTGTTAGAGATGCATGTTCATGAAGAGGATGTACAATCATATATATGCAACAAAATATACTAGAGAACACCGAAAAAGAAAGGGTTAGCAACTAGATGCAACATACAGTATGCAAATTAATTAACTAGAGCTACGCAGGTCATCGTACGCAAACTAACAAAGTAGCGTTACACAAGTTCGACAGGGATCATGGACATCACAAAGTTGCATCGCTACAAATAGTATACAAGTTCAACCGACACATATCATCATCATCGGCATCATAAATCACTAGAAGTTCCATCCTTCCATATCATCGCGGATGGACCCTAGCTTCTTGAACGGCGTGAGGTCTATACATTGCATGCCTATGCGAGTTCGGACGTCAGCTCACGATATAGGGCCGTGGTGGAACATCCCCTTCTCATCGACGACTTCTTTCATGATGGTCGTCGCAATGTCGCTTTGGATGCGAAAGAAGTCATCTCTAAGTTTATAATCCGCTTCTCCATGAGATTCTAGCCACTTGTGGATATGATCATCATTTCTGCTTCTCATGCGAAGCTTTTGGTGATCCGTGTTGAACTGAATCATGAGATGGAGGATGTAGAATCCATCCTTCTTGCTTGGTTTTGGGACTCGGATGCAGGAGAAGTTAGTTTTATGCGCGAAACCCATCTTCTTGTTCCTTTGTTTCCTGATCTGGATGTGGCCACCTCTAAAGCTGAAGCCTTGGAGAGCATCATCTAGAATATTCATTATGTGGGTGTAGTCTTTTTTCTCGTAGTCTCTGGAAGGGTCAAAATACACGGTGTGAGAGACTTGCGGATAAAGAACGATAAGGACGGCGCGCCCGTTGCTGCGGGGAAAAGACACCTCAAATCATTCCCCATAGAGAGAGAAGGAATGATTGAAATGTATGAAAGGGTTGTTCGAAACTGACTTACTTTGGATGATAAGGCACGAGGACAATTTCGGCATGACCTTTGCTAAAAAATGGACATATCGAGCGGCTGAAATTCACCGGAACGGAAATGAATCAACATTCCGGCGTAACATAGGAAACTCAGATCATTTACCAAAACATGACATGTCCAAAACATGACATATCCACATATCACATGTCCAGTTCAAATTTGCATATAAATTCAGCAAATTTTGAAACCTATCTAAATTCATAACTAAATAGATAACCTAATTAACATAACTAAAACCTAAGTAAATTAACCCTAGCTAGCAGAGAGAGAGAGGG
>NC_041380.1:581785942-581813440 GCF_002162155.2 Triticum dicoccoides
GGCGGGGTCGGGGGAGAGCGCGCCGGGGTCGGGGGCGAGCGCGCTGAGGTTGGGGGCGGGCGCGGCGGTGCGACGGGGCCGGGGAAGAGAGAGTGGGGATTTGGGGGAAAAGAGGCGGGATGAAGCAGGGAGAGGGAGAATTTTGGGTTAAGTGGACGTAGCAGTAGCGCGTTGACACGAAACGCGCTACTACTATTACGAGCAGCTATAGTGATTTTCTGCAGAAACCGCTACTGCTACCTTGACTAGCTGTAGCTCTTTTTCACTAAAGCACTACTGCTATAACCAGTTTCCCTTTTTTCTTTTCCTCAGCATAATAGGAACATATATATTACATCATTGGACCCTTGCATAATAATGGCTAAGTGTGTATACAAAATAGGAACATATATATATTACATCATTGGACCCATGCATAATAATGGTTAATTAAGTGTGTATACAAAATAGGAACATATATATATATATATATATATATATATATTACATCATTTGACCGATTCCTCAGGCTGACGTTTTCGTTTTTGAGTCAGCTTCTTTCCCTTCTTGTTTGTCGAAGAATAATTGAGCCCCTCATTGTGACTTTGCCTTTTCCATGGAGTATGATTTTTCTTTGGTAATGTAGTATTGATTCTTCTTTTGACGTATACTTCATCATCATCGTCATCTTCCCTCATTGGGTTGTCGTACTGACCATAGTCTTCCTCGTTGGTGACTCCATCCATTCCAATGATGTTTCTTTTGCCTTTCCTCACGACAACACGACTGGGATTGCATGGGTCGGTTATGAAGAAGCATTGTGTCACGTGCTTAGCGTGTACCCATGGCTCGTTTTTTGCGATAGCGTTCATGGTAGCACTCTTGGCGTTGGGTATAGTCATGGTAGTGAAAATACGGCTTTCTCTTTCGACATTCTTAGCCCATCTGACACGGAACATCATCGTGTTGTGCAGTCCAGAGTAGTCAAGCTCCCAGATCTCCTCGACCCTTCCATAAAATTGTTCAGTTGTGCCATTGTCGCTGCCGGTCATGCATTCCATCTTCACCCCTGAGTTCTGATATTCATCACTGTCCATATCTTTGGCCTCCATGTAGAACGTGTATCCATTGATATCATATGCCTGATAGGTTACGAGGTTGGGCGAGGGGCCATGTGCTAAGGCGTATATGAGCAATCCGTCCTTAGAGCCCTCCTCCGGGGGATTAGCAATAATATGCTCTTTGAACCAATGTAGGAAAGTGGAGTTGTGCTCTCTAGTAACTTTGGCTTCCGTCCTGCATACCCCCCGGTCACGATACTTCTTTGCGATAATTTCTTTGTGCAGTGCCACGAAAGGATCTACCATGTCTAGGTGTTGTAGCACTACCAAGTTTGCTCTGTCAAAGTCGCTGTGTCGATCTGAGTATGCCACGTGCAGTTCCCTGCGACCGTTGCAGTGACCTTCTCCTTGGAGCCTCCCATTGTGCTTGTTAACGGGCAAAGCAACACTAACACCAAGCAGCTGGTCTGCGCCATATAGAAAATTCTCACAGAAAGAGATGCACTCTTGTGTCAAATAGCCCTGGACGATGCTTCCATCCGGACGGGACATGTTACGAACGAATCCTTTGATGATCCCATTCATCCTCTCAAACGGCATCATGTTGTGCAGGAATGACGACCCCAGGTCTATTATGTCATCCACAATATGGACACACAGATGCACCATCACGTCAAAGAACACGGGCGGGAAGTAGATCTCAATCTCATTCAGTATCACAACGATCTCTTCCTGTAGCCTTCGGAGCTGCTTCACACTGATTGACTTTCGAGAGATGACGTCGAAAAAGTTGCAGAGACCAATAAGCGTGTCACGGACGTGCTTGTCCATTATCCCTCTAAGGGCAACATGTAATATCTGCGTCATCATCACATGACAGTCATGAGACTTCATCCCGCTGAACCTTTTCTTATCCGTGTCTAGATATCTACTTATCTTGCCAAAGAATTGATTGATCTCAGCCTGACTTAAGGTGAAGCAAGAAGGGGGCAATAATCCTCATTCTTTATTTTCTTGTCCTTCTTCTCCCGTGCCTCTGTCTCCGTCTCTGTCTCGTCTGACATTTTACGGGGCGGCATGTGCAGATCTTCCTTGATTTTCAAATCTTGCAAGTCTTTTCTTGCCTTCGGCCCATCCATGGTCTTATCCGGCATGTTCATCAGTGTTGCGAGCAAGCTCTCAAGGACATTCTTACATATATGCATTTGATCAAGGCAATGAGGTGTATCGAGTTTGTGCCAGTACTCCAAGTCCCAGAACACAGACCTCGTCTTCCATACCTTCAGTAGTGGCTCCGGTGCCTTTCTCATCGTCTTTCCTGGCGTGGGGCACTCCTTCCAGTTTTTCAACAGCTCATCGATTTCGGCACCGCTCCGCTTACGTGGAGTTCCTCGATGCTCAGCGTGACCATTGAATAGATCTCCACGGTTTCTCCACAGGTCATCCTATTCGAGCCATCTTCGATGCCCCATGTACATGATTTTCCTAGACCCGCCATCTTTCCTTGACATTAGCTGCTGAGACGTTGTATCATCCATGCACCGCGTGCATCCGCAATATCCATGGCACACCTGGCCTGCCACATATCCGTAACCAGGATAGTCGTGCACTGTCGTGCTCAGCGCGGCTCTCATGTTGAAATACTCGCCTTTGCTGGCGTCCCATGTCCTGGCCGGTGTTTTCCATAACGTGTCTAGCTCCTCCTAAAGTAGCCCCAGATACAAATTAATATTATTTCCTAGTTGTTTCGGCCCTTGAATAACCATGCTCATGTGAATGTACTTTGATTTCATGCACAACCAGGGGGGAGGTTGTACATCCATACAAACACGGGCCATGTGCTATGGTTGGTGCTCTGGTTGCCAAATGGATTCATTCCATCGGTACACGCGCCTAGCACGATGTTCCTTGCATCACATTCAAAATACCGATAGAAGCTGTTCAATGCTCTCCACTCGCTTCCATCCTTGACGTGTCTCAGCTTCGGATCATCTCCATTGTCGGGCTTATTCCTCTCCGCGTGCCAGCCCATTAGCTTTGCTTCCTTGGGATCTACAAAATACCTCTGGAGACGGGGAGTGATCGGTAAGTACCATACCACTTTCTAGGGACATTTCTTCCCGGCCTTCTTGTATCGAGAAGCATTGCACACCAGACAACTTGTTTTTTTCGCGTGCTCCTTCCGATAAATTATGCAATCGTTGATGCATGCATGGTATCTAACGTGTGGCAGATCAAGAGGGCACACGATCTTCTTGGCCTCATCAACACTACTAGGACATAGATTACCCTCGGGAAGAACATCCTTTAGGTACTTGAGATGCTCATCGAGGCTAGTGTCGGTCCATTTGTTTTTAGCCTTCGTCTTCAGCAGTTGGAGCGTGAAACTCAAGCGGGTCACCTCAGGATTGCAACCATCATACAATGGAGTGTTCGAGTCTACCACCAGTTGCTCCAGCTTAGCCTCCTCTCTAGAAGCAGCTCTCTCAGTACTCGTCTCCTTGCGAAGCAATGCTTGAACATGAGGGTCCCGGACGATTGAACTTAGTACCGATGAACTCTGCTGCGTGGAGTCCATGTCGTTCTCTCCGCCGCCATGTCCGGCCCCTTCTCCGCCGCCATGTCCGGCCTCTTCCCTGCCGCCATTATCGATCATCTCTTCGTCTTGCCCCATGTCATCATTGCGTGCCCCGTCGGCATCCTCAACATCGTCATCCTCATCTTCAGTTATCCACCGAGTATAGCCATCCATGAAACCAGTCATGAGCAGGTGCGCTTCGACACGACCATCGACATGGGGGTCAAGCCAAACTATTCCTTTGCATTTTCGACACGGACATAAAACCTCTATCGGGTTATTTTCCTTCATGTCCTGCACCGCCGACCGCAACCACATGTCCACCATCTTTCCACTGACCATCGTCAACTCTGCATGGAAATAATAAACAAATTGATTATAAAAATGCGTGCATTAATCAAAGTCATACAAAAATTCAACATGACCTTCCTTAAAAATAGGACATATATAGATCTAGAGTTTGCCCGGAATTCGCCAAAACGGAAATAAATCGACATTTCGGCAAAACATAGGCAACTCAAATGCACAATTTGGCGTCAACTCATGCCACACACACAATTTCCATAAAAATATAACACACACATGCATAAACATATTTCCATTTTGCAAAAGCATGAAATGTTAATCACACGTCTATCTCGAGATCGAGCACACGGTGGAGATGATGATGTAGGGAGGTCAAAAGTGCACAAAGCTCTTCTTGACAAAGAAATATCTAGTTAGGGGGCAAATAGGTCACTTAACTAAATGCTACATCTACCTAGCTAGCTAATTTGGGAGGAGACAACTTCAACTAGTGGAGGGGGGAGGAAAAAGAGAAAGGAGATGAATTAATGGAGGTGGTGTAGTTATAGCTAGGAGTAATGAAGAGAGAGAAAGGTAGGTAGAACAGGGAGAGTAATGGGGGGAGAATTATTGAGGAAGAAGAAGAGTGAGAGAGGGAGGATGTGGGAGGTAGGGGAAAGGGAGGAGAGGACATGGGGAGGGGGAGGTGGAAAAGGTGGTGGGTGCTGCGTCTTAGCAGTAGCGCGGGAGAGAAAGCGCACTGCTGCTAAGAGCGTAGCAACAGTGCACTTTCCTGTCACGCGCTACTGCTAAACGGGCCAACCCTGTGCACAATTTCAAAATTAGCAGCAGTGAGGTGACAAAAAAGCGTGCTGCTACTATAGCATTAGCAGCAGCGAGCTCCTTGGCACCGCGCTACTGGTAAACTTATGTCGTTGTGTACCGTCGGTGGATTTTTGTAGCAGCGCGGTTTAAGCATCACGCGCTACTGCTAAGTTTGCACCAGTAGCGAGCTTTCCGTAGCCGCGCTGCTACTACTTAGCAGCAGCGCCTATTTTTATGCCGCGCTGCTGCTAAGATTCTGTGTATAAGGTTTTCCCTAGTAGTGTAAAGGAAAATTTATGATTTTTTTTTAATTTTTTTTGAATTTTTCTTGAATTTTTTCCCTGAATTTTCAAATTTCTGAATTATTTTAAGCTCTAATCTCTAATCACCTCTCATCACTGCTCAATTTAACCTCTAATCTCTAATCACCCCTCATCATTATGAATCATCTAAATTCCCGGATGGTCACCCATCCTCTCACTACCCCAGCCTGAGCATGCTTAACTTCTGGGTTCTATTCTCCCTCGTTTCCAAGTCTGGACTTGTTGTTTTCCTGACAATAGTAAGATGTCAATCCTATTAACTGTCAGGAGTTTAGTTTGAGCATGAAGTCACACATTTCACTGTTTTGTGTTTCAAACTATCGTTCTATAAAACAATAATTATTTAGTAACACTAATATTTTTTGAATAAGTAGTTTGACCATTGTTTGACCACAGTTTGACCAGATTTGACCAAAATTCAAAAAACAAAAATAATTATTTAGTAACACTAATATTCTTGAGTAATTATTTAGTAACACTAATACTTCTTGAATAAGTAGTTTGACCATAGTTTGACCAGATTTAACGAAAATTCATAAAAAAACTGAAAGTTGAGCATAACTTTTTTTCCTTTTAGAATTTGAGGATTCTAAAACTTTGCAAATAGGCCATAGGCAGTCAAAATCGGATGCGGATTTTTGTGCTGAACATTTTGATATATTCACTACAAAAAAATACACTTCCGTGATGATACGTGTTTGTCACAGTAGGTCACATTTTCTGTCATGCATGTACATCCATGACAAATTTATGACAGAATCAAGATAGTCATACCTGTGCTGTCGTAGAAGTGTTCCATGACATTGCCAAAATTATTATCATGGAAGTGTCCACTTCAATGACGATAAATCGCGTGTCACAGAAGTGCTTTCGTCAAGGGTGACCGACACGTGGCATCCACCGTAATGGAACACCGTTAAGCTATCGGGTCGGATTTTGGATCCAATAACCCGTTAACAGCCACCACCAATGCCGATTTTCCACGTGTAAAATTCTCATTGGCTGACGGATCCACGCGCCAGCTCCGCGTTGGCACAGGTGTCACTCATCCAACGGTCGAGATGGGCCTATGATATATTGACACGTGGACCGACCCAAAAGTGGCCGACAAAGATTAAATGGGCCGGCCCAACCAAAGGCCCATAAGATTTAGCGGACCATAATGGGCCAGCCCAGCTAAAGGCCCACAAAATTTAGCGGACCATAATGGGCCGGCCCAGCTAAAGGCCCACACGATTTTGCAGACCATAATGGGCTGGCCCAGCTAAAGGCCCACAAGATTTTGCGGACCACAATGGGCCGACCCAGCTAAAGGCCCACTAGATTCTGCCAACCATAATCGGCCGGCCCAGCTAAAGTCCCAACAATCTCTGTCAAATCGGTCCATCAACGGCCTGTCCTAAACTTGTCATCAACGCGGCCCATGGTCACTTCTGACCCATTAACAGTCTGCTAAGTAATTGGGCCGAAGTATGGCCCGGTGTATTTCCGGCCTGTTAAAGGTCTGGCTTCTTTGGGCCCATTTACAGGCCATCAAAACTTTCAGCCCATAAACGACCGTGAAGGATTTGGGTCATATTCGGCCATGTCTGACATTCGGCCTGTTAGAGGCCCACTATAGCTTTGGGCGACTTTCGGCCTGTTGTCATTTTCGGCCTGTTAACGCCGGACGTAAACCATGGGCCATATGTGGCCCAACGTCATATCGGGCCCATTAACGTCCCATATAAAAATGACGATAATCTAGCCCGACTGAAGTTCCGGCCTGTTAAAGGCCTGTGTATTAGGTCGACGCATTTACAGCCCGTCCGAATTTCGGCCTGTTAAAGTCCAGTGGGTTATTTGGCACAATCAGGGCCCAATCTCACTTTCGTTCAATTAAATGCCCATGTATTTTATGGGCTCGAGATATTTACACCTGTAAACGGCCTATTTTTACTGAGGGCCCAAATTATGTTTAGGCCTGTTAAAGGCCCACTATGGGCACATGCCTACCAGAAAAATATGAAAGCTTATGCTGATTTAGGCCCAGATATGTTTAGTGGGCTACATGCCAATTTCGGCCCATAATCGTTTTTAGCCCAATTGGAATGGGCCCGACGAATGTTGGCATGTTGGGCTCCTACGAAGCTTTAGGCCTAATACATTACTAAGATAAACCTACACTATACAAAAATAGCATCATAATTACTGCAGCCTGAGGCAGCATCATAAATGTTGTATCACAACAAAATAAATTCAAACCATACAACAAAATGCCTGTTGGCATAAAGTTTACAGTCCTTCCAGATAAAAGCACCATCAGATGTATAAAAGCACAAATCATTTGACCTGAGTGCTAATGTTTCAGGCTGTAGAATCTGATGGAGCAGCATGATCTCCACCTTTTTCCGCCATTGCTCTTGAACAACGAAGCGAATGTCTGATAGTCTGGTTTTAAAACCATTCATATCTTGACGACATTTCTCAACCACTATTCTTGTTTCCGAAACAACGTCCACTAGGGATTGGACTTGTGTCAGGAGCGCAGATATATCACTCTGTCTAGCAGGAAGATTTTGTTCAATAGGCGATTTGGACAAGGTTAAATTGACAACCAACCTAGAATTACACAGGAAGGTGCTTTTTGCACTATTAGTGGAGAGATACTGACGCACTGCAGCAAGAGGTGACATTGTGCCTGTAGTAGCCTCGTCACCTTCAGGTGGTTGTGCCTGTTCAATCATTTGTTCCATAGCTTCCTGAAAATTGGAACTTGTAGATTACTGTACCAGATAAGTTACTAATGAGACAAAACAAACAAAGTAGGTTAAACGTTTATACATAACTTATTTTGGTGAACGACTGTAATACATTAGCGTGTATTGTAGTGCCAACTACATAATAAAATCACTTTCGGAACATATGTCCATGTAGCATGCCTACTGTATTGTCTATTTCCTCACAGTCGTTGACATCTAAGGATAAAGAGACATGGTTTAAAGTAGGATGAACATAGTATGACATCATTCATATCATGGGCAAACAGATATAAAACAAACAGGCTATTTTATCATTGTGTGCGCACGTGAACATAACAACTAGATTACAGATCAAGACCAAAAGAATATCCTTCATCTCTTTTAAACCATGTAAGGTGAAATGATACGTTAAGACAACTGTGAATAAAAGTGAATAGAGTAACTGATATTGGCTGCAAACCGAGTAGTTAAATGAACACATCACAGTACCAATCAGTTCAAGGCAGGAGGAGTAAGGACTTACAACAGCGGCTTGAACTGGTGTGCTCATGCCCTTCATCTTGCTGGTGTGGCAATCCTTGAAGATTTGCACTGCATTCGGTTCAGGTTCTTTTTGGTCCACACGGGATTTCCTCTGTATTTGGAACAAGTCAATATAGATATGATAATATGGCACAAAAAAAGAAGGAAGTAGCAGCTATTTACAAGAGCCTCGCAGTGTGCAATATAGCAACGAGATCCTGTGGTCTGTTGGAATTTCACTTTAGAACGGTTGGTTTTGTTCTTCAAACAGTTAGCCTAGAAGAAGATACACTTGTAAGGCACATACATAAATACAAGTTCAATATGTGGTCTGATCAAATACATATAGCCTACCTGATACTTTGGATCAGACCAGTGTTTAACCAGGGCTGTCCACTCTTCATCTGTAATATATTCCACTGGAGATGTTTGGGCGATTTCATTGTTAGCCTTGCCTTCAAAGTGAGATTTTCTAAGGTGGTACCGATACTGTCGCAGAGCAGACTGAAAAACATGACTGCATGCTTGTCTAGTTGCATCATCTTTCGGATCCAACTTGAACCTTATCTGTTGAAAAAAGAATGTAAGTCTTATTAGGAGGAAGCTAGAAAGTATGGAACAGAGCAAGACAATATTACTAATTGCGATGAATAACATTACTTACGGATAAATGGTCAAGGAAGGTGTTAAACTAGGTATTGTCTTTCTCATTCCTGTACTGGATCAACGTTGGGAGGATACGTGCATGACACCTAACGGCAACGGCTGCCTCTGATACTAACTTGGCTGACTCGTAGCATCACGTGGCCTTTTTAAACCTGCCTCAAAATGGATCTCCATTCTTCCTCCTTTAGATTTTGTTAATCTGTCAAGCATTATCCCTGATGTTTGTTTTCGCTTGCGCCGTGGTGCTAGTTCAACAATGAATATGGAAAGTGTTAGTGTACATCAAACTGTAAGAGTATATATAAAGGAGCATGCAACTGCAACTTGACTCGGTCAGGTACCGTCTTGGTGTTAATGCTCATGAGATTCATCTGATCTTGCCAAGTCTTGTTGTGTCAGCAGTGCTTCGTAAGTAGTGTTAGGTGTGAAGGCAGCTTGGGAACTGGCCAGTTCCGGAGCAAACGAACGAGTAACTGGTTGAGATGCTGGTACAGTTGAAGCGGATGCTGCAGCTGGTGGAGCAGGTGATACTGTGTTTGTAGATTTAGCCGGTGGACTTGGACCTTCTACTGCATTATAAGTACCAGTAGAATCTCGACGGCAGAACCTTTTCCGTTTCACCCGACGAGTAACAGCACTCCCTACTATATTATTTTCCTTGCTCTTTTTTGACTTTGCCATGTCAAGATGTACCCACAACACAAAGGAATAAAATCACTCTTCAGAACTCATTGATGCATGATATAGACAAACAATACTTTGATGTAAGACAACCGTATGAGGATGGAATATGTATGAAAAACAGGACGGCATGACATATTCACAGCTACGATGTGCAAACTAAGCAGATGGATTTTCAAGAAAATAGAAGTAATGCAAGCTAGACACCATATAAAAGATGCAACCAATATTACTCTGCCAAGTTAAAAGTGTCTTGTCATAAGTGGGAATTCGAAAAATTAGAAGCAGTACAACGTAGAAATCAATGCAAGATGCAACCACTATCAAACTGCCATGTTAGAAGCGTCCAATCATGAGTGACTGATGCAGGATACACAATAGCAGTACTTTGATGTAAGAACATAGTATGATAGATAGATGCGGTGTATTCTAGACACAGAAAGCCATGTCATATGCACATGTATAACGTATAAACTCAGCAGGTGCAGTTTAATCAAAATAGAAGAAATACAGGCTAGACAACATATGCAACATGAAACCAATTATCACACTGTCAACTTAGAGCAAGCATCCGCGATGGTGGAGTACGGGAGATGAACTCATCATGTAGACTTGGGACTTCAACTTCATTAGCAGTAGCAGTGGAAAATCCAGAGAGTCTCTGTTTGCCTCAGTGGGGAGGACCACCAACATCCCCTAACTTACTCTTTTCCTTCCTATTTTCTGATATTGCCTTATGAAGTAAAAACCACAAGAAGATGAATAAAATTAGCTCTGCATAACTGGTTGAGGCATGATACAGACGAACACTACTTTGATGTAAGGCAAGCGCAGGATAGGAGGATGGAATATATACAAAAAATGACAGTGTTTCATATTCACACGTACGATAGGAGGATGAAATATGTACGAAAAATAGTAAGCGGAAGGCATTTCAACAAAATTAGAAGAAATGAAAGCTAGGCACCATATGAACATGCAACCAATATCACTCTATAAGGTAAAAAGTGTCTAGTCGTAAGAGCCATTTCAAGAAATTAGAAGCAGTACAAGCTAGAAGACAATGCAAGATGCAACCTACATCACAGTCCCAAGTAAAATGTGTCTTATGGGTAAGTGATCGTTGCAGGTATAAGTTGTAAGCTACATAGATGCAATTCAACATAATCAAAAGCAATACAAACTAGACATCATACGAAAAACGCAACCACGTATAACAGTTCCAAGTAAGAGCAAGCACCTGTGATGGTGGAGTAGGGGGGGTGTGCTCATCATGTACACGTATGTTCTAGAAACAGGAACACGTGTCATATTCACAGGCATTATGTGTAAAGTAAGCAGATGCAATTCAAGTTAGAAGCAATACAAGCTAGACATCATACGCAATATGCAGACACATATAATAGTGTCAAGTTAGAGCAAGCACCTGTGATGGTGGAGTAGGGGAGATGTGCTCATCATATTCACAGCTACGTTGACTGTCCAGCCTTGTGTTGTCTTGCGAATCTTGTTGGGAGGATGGCGGAGTAGAATCTGTAGAGACCCCCTGTTTGAGTTGCTCCGAAGGACCACCATCATCCATTGCGAGACTAATTTCCTTCAGCTGTAATGATTTTGCATTGTGAAGTCCAACCGATAAGAAAAAGGAATACAATTCGCTGTTCAGAACTCATTCATGCATGATACTGACAAACACTACTCGGATGAAAGGCAAACACATGATGCGAGGATGGAATATGTATGAAAAACAGGATGGTGTGACATATTCACACCTATGATGTGGTAACTAAGCAGAAGACATTTCAATAAATTAGAAGCACTGCAAGCTAGACACCATATGAAAGATGCAACCAATATCACTCTGCCATGTTCAAACTGTATGGCGTTTCAACAAATTAGAAGTAGTACATGCTAGAAATCATATGCAAGACACAACCAATATCACAGTGGCGACTTAAAGGTGCCTTATCATAAGTGACTGATGCGGGATATGCAAGAATAGTAGTCTGATGTAGAAACAGAAACACATGTTTCACAGGCATTATGTGTAAAGGAGGCAGATGCAATTCAACAAAGTTAGAAGCAATACAAGCTAGACATCATACGCAACATGCAACCACATATAATAGTGCCAAGTTAGAGCAAGCACCTGTGATGGTGGAGTAGTGTAACGCCCTCGATGCGGCTATATCTCCCACGTGTCGAACCACGACTTAGAGGCATAACCGCATTGAAAGCAATGTCGCAAGTGAGGTAATCTTCACACAACCCATGTAATACATAAAGGAAAGAGATACATAGTTGGCTTACAATCGCCACTTCACACAATACATGAATAAAGCATTACATCATCCAGATACAAACAAGGTCCGACTACGGAACCCAAAATAAATGAAGACTACCCCAAATGCTACACAGATCCCTGATCGTCCCAACTGGGCTCCACTACTGATCAACTAGAACAAAGCAACACAAAGGACAAGATCTTCATCGAGCTCCTCCTTGGGCTTGGTTGCATCACCTTTACGATATCAACGGGACCTACAAGCTTGTTTTGGAAGTATCTGTGAGTCACGGGGACTCAGCAATCTCACACCCTCGCGATCAAGACTATTTAGGCTTATGGGTAAGGTAAAAGTATGAGATGGAGCTGCAGCAAGCGACTAGCACATATGGTGGCTAACATACGCAAATGAAGGCGAGAAGAGAAGGCAAAAGCACGGTCGAACAACTATGATCAAGAAGTGATCCTAAACAACCTACGTCAAACATAACTCCAACACCGTGTTCACTTCCCGGACTCCGCCGAGAAGAGACCCTCACGATTACACACGCGGTTGATGTATTTTAATTAAGGTCATCTTCAGGTTTTCTACAACCGGACATTAACAAATTCCCATCTGCCTATAACCGCGGGCACGGCTTTCAAAAGTTCAAATTCCTGCAAGGGTGTCCCAACTTAGCCCATCACAAGCTCTCACGGTCAACGAAGGATATTCCTTCTAGCGGGAAGACCCAATCAGACTCGGAATCCCGGTTACAAGACATCCTCGACAATGGTAAAACAAGTCCAGCAACACCGCCCGAATGTGCCGACAAATCCCGATAGGAGCTGCACATATCTCGTTCTCAGGCCACACTCAGATAGGTCAAGCTACGAGTAAAACCAACCCTCGAGTTGCGCCGAGGTGGCCCCGCAGGCTGCCCATTTCGGACCAACACTCAGATGAGCACTGGCCCGGGGGGGGTTAAAATAAAGATGACCCTTGAGTCTGCAGAACCCAAGGGAAAAAGAGGCTAGGTGTCGAATACAAAACCAATGTTGGGCATTGCTGGAGAAGTTTTATTCAAGGCAAACTGTCAAGGGGTTCCCATTATAACCCAACCGCGTAAGGAACGCAAAATCGGGGAACATAACACCGATATGACGGAAACTAGGGCGGCAAGAGTGGTACAAAACACCAGGCATAAGGCCGAGCCTTCCACCCTTTACCAAGTATATAGATGCATTAATTAAATAAGAGATATTGTGATATCCCAACAAAATATCCATGTTCCAACATGAAACCAGCTCCAATCTTCACCTGCAACTAACAATGCTATAAGAGGGGCTGAGCAAAGCGGTAACATAGCCAAACAACGGTTTGCTAGGACAAGGTGGGTTAGAGACTTGGTTCAACAATATGGGAGGCATGATAAGCAAGCAGTTGGTATCGCAGCATAGGCATAGCAAAAGAGCGAGCCACTAAGCAAGCAAAGATAGAAGTGATTTCGAGAATATGTTCATCTTGCCTGATATCCCGCAAGGAAGAAGAACGAGTCCATGAAGAAGACAAATGGACGTAGTCGAACGGATCCTCACAAACGTAACATTATCGGAACTAACCCGAAGAAGCAACACCGGAAAGAAGAAAACTACATAGTAAACAACCACGACATAAGCATGGCATGATGCACAACCAAGTATGATGCATGTCTGGTTTAATGAAGCATGGCATGGCAAAAGAGCACAAGCAATCCTACAAATTAAGTGGAGCTCAATGTGCAACGAGTTGCATATTGACGAAACACCACGTGACTTATTTAGTTCTCTCTCGTTTAGGTACTCAACAAAATTAGATGTTGTTTAGCATGGCAAGGGGTGAAGCAAACTTAAACTAAGTATCTAGTCAAGTTTAAATGAGGCTGGAAACAATGAACAACAATTCCGGTAAATCCCCATATGCATATTTTAGGTTTGGTACTGTTCTGCCCTGAACCATATTTTAGAGTTGTTAAACATGCAAAGAAAGTACACCACGTTAAACTTGGCATTTTTCTACCCCATTTACATATAAAGATTATTTAAATCCAAGCTACGGTTGATTAGTTATGAATTAAATCATTTTAGCAAGTTATTTAAGCAAACAACATCTTAAACATTTTAAACATAGATGAAAGTTGCATATTATTAAACTAGATGAAAAACTAAGCAAGTTTCCTATACAATGTTTTTACATGTGATGCATGGTTATAAAGTTATTAAATACATGGACTTGAAGGGCTTTTCTGCAAATCTGTAAAACACTGGAAAAAGGCTAAATTCATCCCGAGAAAAAAAATACTACATGGGCCGAATCCTGTTGGCCCAACAGTGCACAGGAGGGGTTGGGGGGTCTCTCACCATGGGCTCCGGCCCAGCTGGTGAAGAGGTAGGTCGGATCTGGGCCTGGAGGCTGCTGGGCTGGAGGCGATCGAGGCCTGGTCCGTGCGGCACGGTCACGCAAGGCAAGCGGAGGCGCAGGCTGCGTGCGTCTTCGATTCAGAAGAAAACAGGGCGCGGTGCTGGTCTCGAACGACGGCGGCGGCAGCAGGAACTCCGGCCGGTGGGGCGCAGCTTGAGGAGGCGGAGAAGTGGGACTTGGGGAGAAGCTCCGGCGGTGGCGCTCACCGGTGCGGTGATGGAGACGGTAGGGGAGCGAGGTCGCTTGGGCAGACGCTGGAGCAGCAGGAGCTCGTGGACAGAGCTCTCCCTGAAACGAGGCGGATGCGAGGGCCGATGGGAAGCGAGAGGAAGGCAGCGGCGACGGGGACGACCCTAGATGTTCCTGTCGAAGAAAAAGGAGAGAGTTCAGAGAAAGCAGAGACAGGGAAGAGATAGAGGGGAGAGAGGATGAGCGACGGCGGGGAGATGGTGCATGGCGTCCACGATGGCATCCTCCTAGACGGCTGGATCAAGCGGCGTGGGCGCTCAGGCGCGAGGTGGTGTAGGATTGGCCGCTGGAGCATGCTTGGGGAGGAGCAGGGCACGCGACTCAGCGCTCCTCTCGATCCAGATCGAGGTAGGGAGGAGCTTCGCTCTTGATTGGCCACGCATGGAAAACTGAGTGGAGTTAGGTGGGGGTGGCGGCACTGCGAGGGGATTGATGGGACAAACTCCGTAAAAGTTAGGGTTGGTCATTATAAATGGCATATGGATTTTTGGGTAGGGCTACCTCGTCCCTACGATTGCAATCGGACGATTGCGGATAAAATAGCTAGGGAGCCCAATTAACAAAACAGAGATGTTTTGTAGATGTTTGGGGATGATCCGGACCCAACGGTGACGACTCCCCGGGTGGGGTTCGGGACAACTTCCGGATGCACGCGAGGGGTTCGATGCACCGTGCAGAGATGGTAGGCATGGGCCTAGGTGAACTGTGGCGAGACTGAGAGGAGAGAAGAGAGAGAGAGGGCCCGGCAGCAGTTTTCGAAGACCGAAAACGTCCGACGATAGACCGGCTATACTGCCGCTATAGTTTAACGGTTGGGCTATCAGACGAACTCCGAATGCGATGAAACTTGACAGGAGGTCTATCTACACTATAATAAGACCACACGCCAACTTTCATCCCATTCCGAGAACATTATCCGGCCACTTATAAAAATAATATTTTGGAGGTGCCGCAGGCGCGTGCAAGTGTGTCTGGGCTCAGAACAGACAACGGAACGAACGAGGAGACCGGGACGGATGCAAGTTTTTGAAAACATGATGATGCAATGCACATGCTGACATGATATGAAAAACATGACACGCAAGCAAATGACATGGCAACACCGGTGAATAATTGGAAGACACCTGGCGCAATGGTCTCGGGGTGTTACAAGTAGGGGAGATGTGCTCATCGTCTACACAGCTACGTTGAGTGTCTAGCCTTGCGTTGTCTTGCGAATCTTGTTGGGAGGATGGCGGAGTAGAATCTGTAGAGAACCTCCGTTTCAGTTGCTCGGAAGGACCACCATCATCCAATGCCTTGCCAATTTCCTTCAGCTTTATTGATTTTTCAATGTGAGGTCATACCGACAAGAAAAAGGTATATCATTCCCTCTTCCGAACTCATTCATGCATGATACTGACAAACACTACTCTGATGAAAGGCAAAGTCATGATACGAGGATGGAATATGTATGAAAAAATAGACGGCTTGACATATTCACACCTATGATGTGGTAACTAAGCAGAAGGCACTTCAACAAATTAGAAACACTTCAAGACACCATATGGAAGGTGTAGTCAATATCACTCTGCCAAGTTAAAACTGTCTCGTCATAGGTGGCGTGGATCAAACTAGAAGCAATACATGCTAGAAATCATATTCAAGACGCAAACCAATATCACACTGACAACTTAAAGGTGTCCCAATTTAAGTGACTAATGCAGGATACACAAGAAGAGTCGTTTCATGTAAGAACATGGTGTGATAGACAGATATAGTATGTACCAAAAACAGGAAAGCGTGTCATATTCACATGTATCACGTGTAAGCTAAGCAGATGCAGTTTACACTAATTAGGAGCAATACGAGCTAGACACCATATGCAACATGCAACCAGATATCACACTGCCAAGTTAGAGCAAGCACCTTGGATGGTGGAGTAGGGGAGCGGAGACTTGGACCTTGTAATGCACTATTAGTACAAGGAGAATCGGTATAGATGCTCCGTTTACGTTGCTGCAGAGGACCACCATCATCGCCTTCCTTACTCTTTTCCTTGCTCTTTCTTGATTTTGCCTTGTCAAGTCAAACCCACAACAAAAAGGAATAAAATTTGCTCTTCAGAACTCATTGATGCATGATACTGACGAACACTACTTTCATGTAAGACGAACACTACATATCACACTGCCAAGTAATAGCAAGCACCTGCAATGGTGGTGTGGGGGAATTGCGGTGATCAACTAGAGAGCTACGTTGACTATCTTCATTTAGCCTTGCTGTTTCTTGAGAATCATGTGGGGAGGATGACATTGCACTCTTTAAACGAGTATGGCATCTCAAAGAAACCCACCCGGGTGACTGTCTCATCATAAGTGATTACCGAGGGATACAAAAGAGCATTAGTTTGATGTACGAACATGGTTAATAGACATATGTAGTATGTATCAAAAACAGGAAGGCATGTCATGATCAAAGGTATAATGTGTAAAGTAAGCAGATGCAATTTAACCAAATTGGAAGCAATACAAGCAAGACACCATATGCAACATGCAACCACATTTGACAACGCGAAGTTAAAGCAAGCACCTGGGATGGCTGTGTGTGGCAATTGAGATCATCAACTGCAGAGCTAAGTTTACTGTCTCCAACTGCTAACACTGCACCCGTTAGAGCGCTGGAACGCTTAATGCTTATCTTCGAATTACACTGGAGCGACTTCTGTCTTTTCTTTTCCGCATTCATCAACACTGCGTCAGTGTCTGAAATACCCATGCATAAAAAAACAATAGTGTGAGTATGGGTGAAGTGTGTGCACAATTAGTACAGTGTAAAGGTAGCAGATAGCAGGTCGGTGATAAATAAATGACAGGAGACATATGATAGCTCTACAACATGCATGGCACACTAAATTACTATAGGATTCTATGAAAATAACAGTCGACTGAAAGCAGATAGGTCAGTCCATTTTTTCTGCACTGTCCGATGTACAAAGAATGGGCAGATCGCCTTCATCTACCTCCAGCAAGTCAGTGTTGACGATCTTCCTCGAAACGCCAGCGACCAATGGCCCAGTATTCCTCCCCTGCCTGCGCTCTCCCCTCGACCTCACCACACCGTCGTGCTTGGCACCGCCCCTTGGGCATCTATTCAAGCCCCGCCGACCTCCAGATCGGGCGCAAGCAGCTCCTGCGCCCCACACCCCTATGATAGACACTGATGCGCCGCTTCCCCGGGGAACAGGCGGACTAGGTGCTCTACGCACCTAAGCGGGTGCTGCTTCTTTTAATTGCGGTTCGACTGACCCCGAATTGAAATCCAGGTGGGCTACCGACCTCTTGCAAAGGTGAAATAGTAAAAGGGAGGAAACCTTGTGCATTTAGTATCACGAAGAAGATGCAGTAAGAAGCGCTCAACTAGTTTCTTTCGTGGGATGAATACGGTGTGAGCGGAGACGTAAGATTTGCACGAATAAGGGAAGAGGAGTACCTCTTTCTGTTGGCAGTGCTGTGTCCTCCTTCTATTTTTCCGACGATCTTCTTGTTGTTCGCCGGAAACCAGAAGTTGTGGAGGACGGTGTAGCCTTGGACGAACCCATGGCCAAGTTGTTGAGTGTGGTGCGGTGTTCGTCTGTCGGTGGCGGGGAAGCAGATTTGAGGCGGCGAACAACGACGTAGCGGGAACAACTCCAGTGCGGTGGACGGTTGCGATAGTGGAGCCGCAGCAGTGAGGCGCTAGATGGCATGGTCGGAGTGGTTCTGGTACGATACACGTCAGCGTCGGTGTCGTGGAGGCAGCTCTGCCTCGGCTTCAGCTGCTAAGTCCTTGAGGGCGTTGCGGTTGCGGTTGCGTTGGACAATGACGTCGGGGTACCGGCTCCGGCGTGATGGAGGAGGGCGGCGGTGGATTGGCCGCTATGGGGTGGAGGACGAAGCAGGCTGGGGTTTCACGACTGGTGGAGAGGGCGTTTTCGTGCCGACGGAGTATGAATGGGGAAACGGAGGGAGGCGGGGAACTAAGGGGGAACAATGTTTCGGTTTGAGATGCGCTTGTTTGAAATTTGGGGAAAGTTACAAACTTTCCCCCCATCTAAAATTTCGGACATATTGCGGGTTGGGGGTAGGACAGTCATGTCAGGTGTCCCAAATGTGGGCGGGATAGATTTCGGCCGAGCGCATGGGTAGGCACCCACGGCGTATGAATGCTTCTCTGGCTTCTTGGTGAAGTTACAAAACTACCCCGGTTTAGACCTTTGGACATCGGGCCGATAGGCTACACGGGCCAGAGTCAGGACAGTAATTTCTAACCACCAAAACATTAGTCTCGCGCGGTTTCGGGTGACCAGAGGCCTATTTGGCGCTTCGTTCAGGGCCTATTTGATTCACAAGATTGTCAAAATGAAGGAATAGGAAAAATGCAGGAATAGGGTGAAATGTCCCATAGTATCCTACAGGATTTGAAAGAATGTTTGATAGCATTGGAAAAACAAAGGAATTCTACAAAGAGGTTTGAGTGGATGGAAATTTTCCTCCAAAATGTAGTACAAATGGATCATATGGAAAAATTCCTAAGGATGCCAATCCTACGAATCAAACGAGCATCACAAGAAAAAAATCCTAAGGGTTTAAATCCTCCAAAAATCCTATGCAATTCCTTTGAATCAAAGGAGCCCTCAATATTTGGGAGAAGAAGCATTTAACGTTTTCGGTTCTCTTGAATTGAACTTTCAGGATTTGTCAAACTTCACAAATCTTTACTCTTGAAAATCCTAAAGCTACAATCATTTTGGAATGGAGGGTGTACATTTGAATATACATTGTACACGAGTATATATATTAAAAATATGCAACTTACCTCGGTTCATGCATGGTTCCACATATAATCTCCTTGGTTGCAAAAAAAGTTAGATATGCGTATGAATATATATATATAGCATGTTCAAACTCACAACAAAGATTGATGCCCCCTTTTACATCTGATTTACAAATGCCATTATCTCTGGTTCAAATAGATGAATGCACTTCCTATGAATTCGAATCTTCGAAACCCCCTTTATGTTGAATTCGACATGTATTCTATTTCGTAGCTAGCAATTTGGAATGTATCCATGCAAGTGACAAATGTATAAAGTGCTTCACACTAACAACATGGAGTGCACTAATTAATGTTTATATATGAATTGCAAAAGCATCCATTGCCTGTATTTCAAACCGCTCTCACTCTATGGATCGATAATATGAAATAAACACATGCACATGCTAGAATTCAATTGTAGTTGAAGAAAGAGCCTACTCCTGGTACTGTATATTAGTGATAGGGGTGTGTACAAAGTACACGTGAATACCAGGCATTGTGCGTGTGTATACTATCAACGAACTAGCCCCCAAGCTTGTATAACATACTAAGGGCCTAGGGTTACAAATCATATATAGTCGGCTTATCACCAGTGGGGATAGAGTCCTCCGCGACTCTGGTAGCTTCATGTTGTATGCCGAGTCCCCCACATGGGTCTTCGTATAACACGTCTTGGTCCAACCTATATGTGGTGCAGGATGGAACCGACCCATGAGTCTTCATGTTGACTCACCACAACTAGAAATGATGTGCCCACCACACCACACACGCAATCGGCCATGAAGAAAATAAGCATATACAATAGTACAATGGTATCTAGCTCACCATACGTCTCCATATTTTGTTGATGACACTGGCGGACTTTGCATTTGATGCGTGCTCCGTATTTTTTTGACGACAGTTACGATCATTGTATTTGAAGCGAAAGCACGATATGGTCACTGGACTTCAGAATAAGCTCATCACGGTCACCACATACATTTTGTCGTGCTAACCAACATGTGGTTGGATGGTTAGAGGACAATGGTTTCTCGAGCCTACCAAGGTTAAAGTCCCGGTGCTCGCATTTATCTTGTGTTAATTTCAGTATTTTCCGGCGACGTACGTTAGTGGGAGGAGACGTTCCACTCGACTACGAGGCACCTATGGTGACTTCATAAAATCTCAAGATCATATATGCTGGCCCACTCTCTCGAAGGTGCTCATAGGGGTAGGATTCGCGTGTGCGCGCTTATAGCGGTGAGGGCTTGCGCGTATATATGAGCCCTTGCGTCTGTACCGTGTTAAACAAATACATATCATGATTATACGGTCACTGACTCACTCGTACAACTCCGTATTTTGTTGATGACACAATCAATTGACCAGTCAAACGTTCCACGCGGCGGAACTAGTGTTGCACCATCGGGGCGCGTAACCGTGGGGCCCACCTGTCAGCCCGTATATGAAAGAAAGAAATGGTAGTTTGAGTCTGTACTGTGTTAATAAAATAGGAGTACATTTTAGGGTGATCATACGGTCACTGGCTCACCATACAACTTCGTAATTTGTTGATAACATGATCAATTGACCACTCAAATGGTCCACATTCAGCAGCGCACATTACCATAGGTCCCACTAGTCAGCGCGTATATGAAGGACAAAATGGTAATAAATGAGTGGTTTTGGGGAGGGCGGGCCGGCCGCGGGCGGCAGGGGCTACCGGTTCGGCCGGTGGTGGCTGGCGGCTCATGGGGGGGGTGGAGTTTGATGATAAACTGGAGGCTCTTGATTTCATATCCAACGGCTGGAAAATCTAATGACCAGAGATGAAAAAGTCAGGCGACTGACGTGTAGCGTCACCCCGCACGTACACATGCACACACGCAAGACACACACGCAAGACACACACGCATGTAGGCGTGCAACACTGACACGTACACACACATGCATGCTGGCGTGCAACACTGACACATACACATGCACTCATGAACACACGCACGTACGCACCCATGCATGCAACACTGAAACGTACCCTTGCACGCACGCAACACTCGCACGCCTGCATGCACACAACACACGACGCAAGATACACGTTCAATCTATACGTGCATGCACCCTTTGTTAAGGACATGGATTGTTACGGGTATTAATCAATCTTATCTGTGATAAGCAGAACATTGATGTTTGCAGCGGTCTTTATGAATCACAACGTATCGAACGGGCTATCAACATAGTAGGCTTATCTACATGAAAAAGATGATGTCACACTCAATGAACAATCATCGGTTTATGAAATGCCCGCTTCTGACCGCCCTGGCCCACCAAAAGTTCCTGTGCTGTGCGCTGCCTGCGTTGGGTCACTGACATGCATGCCATGCACCCAAAGAGCCCACATGTGAGTGGAAGAACGACGCGGTGTCCTAGGTCAGAGTCGAGGGCGCCACTCGCGGCACGCCCGGCTGAACATGCCTCCGTGCCACATTAAAACGCCTCCATGAAACCCGCCCGTGTGGAAGCCAAGAAACCCACTCTAGACACACGTCCGTTCATGACCGGGCCGCTCCCCTATCTCCTCCACCATTTTTTCCACTCTTACAATGGCTTACGAAGAGTAGTTATTCCGCATCCAAGCCGGCTGGGTAGCCCGCTGGATAAGAGCTATGCTGCTCGCTGATCCACCTCCCTCCCCTCACCCGACGGAGCCAGTTGCCGCCCCAAGACGTGGAATTTTGCCATGTGTTGTTTTCATGGACTAGCAAGATGCCCGTGCATTGCACGGAACATCAAGATGCATTTTTTACAAACTCCCGCATGCATGCAAGGGATAATTAATGTCCTCCTTTGCTAGTACCACGAGGCAAACACCATTAATATTGCATCGATTAGTGTTAGTGGCCTTGTATATCTGCAAATTGTAATTTTGATAGTGGCCCCTTGTATATAAAAATGGAGGGAGAAAGATGAGAGATAAGGTGAGGAGGAGTGGGGCGTGGTGGTGACTGGTGGTCGGACTGGGCGGAGGCATGGGGATGGACGGCGCATTATGTCTAGGTTTGTATCTCTCTCACCCACACCCACGTAGGTGGGGGGCGTGCACGAAGAGAATAGGTGCACGCACGGCGCACGTACTCCCGTATTTTTCCCAACCACACCCGCGCGGGTACACGGTGGAGCTCATTTCTGTACGAAAAAGGCAGCCCACTGGTAATTTGGCACGTGTACTGGTTGTCCACTTGGTGGAGGGAGGATCGTCTACCACGGGTGAACAAACAAATTGCAACTTGACGCGTTATGTTAAATTAAAAAAAGAGGCAAACCATGTGGGGCCTACCTTAGAGGCAAGACTCTATACACTGGAGTACTTTTGATGTGTCTCGTCAACTCGTAGAATGAGGAGAAGCTTTCTTATTATGCCATCTCCCCCGCCCACGGGCGCGGTGGCTCGCAGGATGAGGTGAAGCTTGCTTACTAGTACGCCTTATGCCCGCTCCCTCGCCCACGCGCGCGGTGGCTCGCAGCACGAGGAGAAAATTTTACTACTCCCTCCGTTTACTCCTCGTCCCTACTACGTACTTTGTTAGTACTCCCTCCATTTACTTATACAAGGCCACTATAGAAAAATACATTTTGCATCTATACAAGGCCACAAATACTAATCGAGACAAAAGTTACTACTCCCTCCTTTCCAGTTTTATGTCTCAATTTCAAAACCTCTCCAACCAAGGTAGATGGTGAGTGGTAGAATTAATTTAGTATTTTGCACAAGTAATTAGTACGCTCGTTTTTCTCAAGAAGTTATGTTTACCGAGGCATTAATTAGAACGAATGCATGAATGACCACTAAATTTCCATGAACTTGTACATGCATTGGTTAGTTTCCTCTTGACACTGCTTGCGCGGGTGATCTAACGCACCTCGAAATCCGACATGTAATAGTACTACTATTATTATAGTAGAATTGAGACTTATCAAACGGAAAAACGAATGTTTTTTAGATGAGCCCTATAAACCCTAGTGGGTACGTACTCCGTAAAAACGGATTTTTCCAAAACTAAGTCGCTCCCTTTCATGAATTCTGTAGTATACTCCTCCGTCGACGTTCCCTTTCATGAATTTTGTACTTCCTGTCGCCGACATGTGGGACATATAGCAACCTGGTCGGCGTGTCAAGAACCAAATAACAGTGCAGAATAGCAGGGGGGACGCACCCCACTCGTACCGGCCCAGTAGTAGCCAGTAGTAGTAATGAGCAATGAGACGTCAAATCACAATGCCGCACTTTCCCAGATGGACGAAGCAACCACTCTTTCACACTTCAGTTCATGATCATCTCAAACCATGTACTAGTATTGCTTACTCAAGAGGGACACGCGCATCGCCTTGGTACATCATGACACGTGGGACCGCATGACAGGCCATGCTCCCCCGTCGATCGCTCAGCAAAATCACCTCATTTTTACTATACTTCCTCCGTATCGGTTTACTACATGGCATGCACGTCGTTCTAGGTTGAGAATTTAACTGGCTATATATGTGATGAACAGTATTATAGCCTTTTTAAAATGTATACTTTTGTACAGTAGTACTATCGATGGATTGCGCCATGGAGCAAAAATTGAAATAAAAAAAGGTCGTACATATAGAGAGCGCTCATCTCCAAATTATGCATATAGTACTATTAAAAAGGCTAGTCATAATAACGGTGTCCAGCACAACCCACCCCTCAAATAAAACTACGAGGGTGCTTGGATACGTTTTAGTCCCATGACTAAAAGTAGTGGGACTAAAACATGCTAGCCTCACCCATGCTTGGATCCAAATACTAAAAATGCTAAAATCGAGTTAATGAGCATTTATTATCCTCCAAACCATCCAATCCAGAACTCGCCTGTGTTAAAGGAGAGGAGTTAAATGAGTAGAGAGAGGACTAATCCACATTTTAGTAGGGGTACCCCTAACTAAAAAAATTTGGTCTCAAGACTAGTTTTAGCCCCTCTTTATGCTGGTCGTAATGGTAGTATCATAACTAGTATCAGGAATGCCACTAGGCAATTTTGATGAGGTGTCATAGTATTAAATGAAGAAAGAGAGGGTGGAGTATCATATCATGATACCGTATCATAATAAATGCTATGCTACTTTGTGTCATGCATGACAATAAATAGAGTACTACATGATACTAATATGTGATACTATGCATTAGGGAGGTATTATCATACACTGGTATCATATGCATGATACTAGTATATGACACTCCCCATTACAACCAGCCTTAGTCAGGGGTGCTTGGAACTTTAGCCTCTTAAAGAGACTATTTTTAGTCAGACTAAAATAAGTCCCTTAGATCCAAGCACCCTCTAAGCATCCTGGAATTCTTTGAAAAAACTAAGCACCCTGAAATTCTTTGACAACTAAACTGCTGGCTATATGATGTTGGCCATATATATTGTACGTATATAACGTGAAGAAACGAGTGGTAGTACTATACCAACTAAAAGATGATATGTAATAAATACTAGTATGTACATACTGAAGAGTTAAAGTAACGAGAAGAAACATAACATAGTTCTGCTGGGGGCTCAGCACAACACACCCCTCAAATTAAATTAAGCACACCTGAAATTAAACTTTGCAACTATTTTGGTAGACACTGCATTAGAACCACCATGAGAAACGACACTGCCACCTTACTCGGAGCCCTCATCCACGTCCTCGACTTCGTCCTTGTCCCTCTTCCTCTTGGCCGATACTTCTTTGCTTGAACCGCACACTTGGCTGTTGCTCTTTATCCAACCCTTGTAGATATTGAAGCAAAGGTAGCCATCCATTGCAGCGTAGTGGATGTGGTCTATATCTAGTACATTCCGCTGCCATGCATGACGATGAAACGTGTAATGAGGTTTCTCCAGTTTACCATACGAGGGATGAACCATGGCTCCTGCCAGGGTCAGCATTGAAGGCTGATGAGAGGACACCAGCCTATTCTTCTGGAGGTCGAAGGTGTTGCCTACAACGAGGCCTATCTGATACAGGACTTCTTTGTCGTTACCAAAGTCTACAGTAACGAATTTGACTAGGTTGCTCTCGAGGAAGTCCTTAAAATCCTGGCAGTCAACGTCGGCATGGCATATGTGGTAGACCAAGCATACGTCATGCACGCAAACCTGGATCACGGCGGGCTTCTTCCTCTATTCGTCCTTTAGATCCTTCTCTTGTCCCAGGACTGTGGTGTACTCAACATCTATCCCAGCGACCCACTCATCATCTGAGTCTTCGAACATGCGTCTGAAGTGAGAAAGGCATCCTTTCATCGTCGCGGAAAACGGGTGTAGATGACGTCGAACTCATCACCGGTGATGGTTCTAACCTTGTACTCACCGCCGATCGTGGAGATTTGGGATGCCATGGATTCTGAAGGAGGGTTGGGATTAGTGGAACTGCTGTGATGTTAATGGACAAGACGACTAGGAGCGAACCGCCGTAGTATTGAAGGACGTGCGGGGACGAGTAGGAGCGAACTGCCAGCGTGCGAACGGCAGGGTAGTGGCTTTCCATTCTCCCATGATATGGGCTTCCGAGAGCCCTTGGATTTGAGATCGAACGGTTGCATGGCGTGATTCTAGACCTATGGGTGAATATCCTATCTTGGAGGGTTATTTTGCAAATTTTTAGCAACTTAGCATGCGACCGTTTGATCTCAGGTCCAAGGGCTGCTAGCAGCCCGTATCATGGTAGCGCCTACCACGACCGTCGCGTCGCTCGCGCGGTCGCGCCCTTGGAGATTTAACACGGTGTGTTAGGCTATCTGATGTTGGCATGCCATACATAGTCATCACTTAGTCACTCATACTACAACATGGTTGGCTATAAGTGTATTTTTTACTCCTCTCTATCTCTTTCTTCGTACTCAAGGAAGAAACGGTGCTAAGCGCATGTATTTATTGCATTTGCCAAGGAGTGACCTCTTCCAATGAAATGGTGTTGCTAATCACTACTAGGAAAAGGGCTATAGATAGGATTGACACTAATGGCGCACCAGGGAGGCAGTGCGCCACTACTATATACTAATGGCGCACCAGAAAACAGGTGCGCCACTAGTGGTAATTTTTTTTCATTTTTACATACATACTAATGGCGCATCCTACCGAAGTGCGCCATTACTAGTTCTAACTAGTAATGGTGCACCAGACAGGGAGTGCGCCAATACTGAATTTTTTTTATTCTTTTTTTTTGCAAAACTACTAATGGTGCATCACCTCATAGTGCACCATTACTAGTTTAAACTACTAATGGCGCACCCTGTAGAAGTGCGCCATTAGTATATATTTTGATATCATGAATATTTTCAAATATCATGGGCACTTTTTGATATCATGAATATTTTTAAATTACATGGGCACTTTTTGAATTCATGAATATTTTTTCAAATTTGATGATATTTTTTCATATTCAATATGATAAAATATTGAATATTCGTGAGGACACTCGATCTCGATCCCCCTCCATCTCGATCTCGATTCCCCCACCATCTCAATCTCGATCCCACCCGCGCCTCCTCTCCCCTCTTCATTTTTTTAAAAATAATAATAAAAAAGTGAGACTACAATTGTTGTTAAACAACAATTATTACTATTTTTATAAAAAAATATTACTGTTTCATATTCATATTCATTTTCTAAAAAATTATTACATGCAACAAAAAAATTACTTAGGGCGCACCTCTGGCTGGTGCACCATTGCTATATATAAAAAAAAGATTACTAATGGCGACCTCTGCCTGGTGCGCCATTGCTATGTAAAAAAAGATTAGTAATGGCGCACCTCTGCTCGGTGCGCCATTGCTATGTAAAAAAAAGATTACTAATGGCACACCGACCGCTGGTGCGCCATTAGTAAGATTCCCCCTAGCTAATTCCCTCCCTATCGCCAGATCCCCTTCATCCCTCTCCCTCGCCCCCTAGCTAATTCCCCCCGCTGCCCCAACCCACGCCACCGCCGCCGACCCCCCACACCCTCCCCCGCTCCACCGCCGCCGACGACCCACCG
>NC_041380.1:581813898-581837202 GCF_002162155.2 Triticum dicoccoides
CCGCGGCCGCCGACACCCCGCACCCTCCCCCGCTTTTTGAAAATATTTTCAAATAACAAATTTGATGATATTTTCAATTAAAAATAAAAAAAATTGATGATATTAAAAAAACAAATTTGATGATATATTTTGTTCTAGTCCTCATGAAAATAACAAATTTGATAAAAACAAATTATTAGATGCAACAAGAAATAATGAAAAAAAGAAGTTACTAATGGCGCACCAGAGGAGGGTGCGCCATTGCTATCACAAAAAAAAGTTACTAATGGCGCACCAGAGAATGGTGCGCCATTGCTATGAGTGTTTTATGGCGCACCCCTCGATGGTGCGCCATTATTAACATTCCCCCCTCTACAGCTGGATACCCGGCCCTTCGCCCGATACCTCCTTCCCTCTCCCTCGCCAGATCCCCTTCCATCCCTCGCCACACCTGCTCTGGCTCCCCCGCGCCGCCGCCCCCGCTCCCCCGCGCCCCCCGACCCGCGAAGCACGTGGCTGCCGGCCTCCCCACGACAAACCGAGGCGCCCAGGAGGACCGCCGTCGCCTTCCTCTTCGACTACGAGGACCCGGACAAGCTCGGACGCCCTCGAGCCACCCCTTCGACGCTGCCGCCGACCCCGACCCCTCCGGCAACTGGCCACGCCCGCCCAGGTACCTCTCCTCCTTCCTCCGTCTCCACCCTTCCTCCCCATTCCCTCCCTCCCTAGTTCTTCTTGCTATATGGATCAGAACATATGGAGCATTACTATTGCTATATGGAACATTACTATTGTTCTTCTCTGAACCATTACCATTCCCTCCCTCCCTAGTTCTTCCTCCCCATTAATTTGCAGGATCAGAACAATTTTGTAACAGGATGCTCTACAATGTTGATTAGGTGCATTACTATTGCTATATGGAGCAGCAATTTACTATTGCTATATGCTCCAGTTTGTATCAATGTGATTGTAGTTTTTCTTGTCATCAAGTTTAGTTGATGTTTATTTAAATATAGCTTATATGATCAGCCACTCTATGTATGATTGTGGCTTGAAGGTTCTGGAAGAACGTTTTTCCTTCAAATTCTATCTGGTGGCATTGTCCTAGACTCCCTAGTTGTGTTGTTAATTGTGCTTCTATTAAAAGAATTGGGAGTTACTTACTGTACTAGAACTCTGTAGGTTGAATTTTGGTTAACTAATACTGATGTTATGAGAATGTAAGCACCTATTATTGCTACTGATATCATTGGCTCATTGCTACCTTTGTGCAATGCAGAACTGTTAAGAGTGATTGGAGGATTCATGATTTTGTGAAGCTCTTTTGACATTTAAAATTCAGAACTGAAGGTACTTAATAAACTCAAAAGCATTGATGATAACTCTTGTTGCCTAGAAACAGAGGTAGTTTACATATTGCATTGCTGGTGTTTGTTTATGTTTAGAGTTTAAGCATGTGTAGTGTAGTGTAGTGTAGTGAGCTTGTTCTAGTGTAGTGAGGTCTGAACTATTGCACGATGTAGTGTAGTGTAGTGAGCTCTGAACCATGTTTAGTGTTGAGTACTTTCAAGTTTACTAAACCTATTCATTTTTGTGGACTTAGTGAACATGATAAGACAAGCAGATGCTCTATTTTTAATTAACAGTAATCCATGATCAGCAACAGTTTCTTTCACTAATTTTCAGTTAACAGCAATCCATGATTTTTTTTCAGCTAAAACTATTCATGATTTTTTGTTGGGTGACCTATTAGATCTGGAATGGAAGCTCACATAAGTTGAGCTGATTTTTGTCCATATGAAAGCAGAGGACCATATGGACTGTGGCCTTTTCATCCATATGAAAGTAGAGGCACATTGTCGTGCTAGTTTGCTAGGTTTTGTCTCCGACCATCGTGTCGTGATGATTTTCAGGTACCCCGAGAGGCCCTTGAGTTTGCCGGAATGTCGATTAACTTCCGTTCCGGAAAATTCGGGTACTCCATATGTCTTATTTTCAGCAAAGGTCATGCTGAAATTTTCCGTGAATTTTAGCGTGACTTTGCTAAAAATCGGACATATGGGGTACTTGCTACTAATGCATGGGCCGGGGTATCTTAGTACTTAATTAAGTAGGATCAACTGCCCCGCCATTCTTGCTGCATTAAACCATAGGTGGCAATAGAGCCAAGTGATTAGGCCCAACTTAGAATTCTCATTAGCATCGATAAACCCTAGATGATAAACCCAACATAGGTGGCAATAGAGCCAAGTGATTAGTGCCAAGTGATTAGGCCCAACCTAGGGTGCCTCAGCATTGATAAACCCTAAATGATGAAAACTTAACTTGGCTTCTATAGGGTGCCTCGTTGTCGATGAGAACCTAAATGATGTACGCTTAGGCTTTTAGGGTGCCTTGGCGTTGACAAAACCTAAATGATGAAAGCTTAGTCTTTTAGGGTGCCTCAACATCGACAAACCCTAATTGATAAAACCTTGGCTTTTAGGGTGCCTCGATGTCGATAAGAACCTAAATGATGAAAGCTTAGCCTTTTAGGGTGCCTAGGCGTCGACAAACCCTAAATGATAAAAGCTTAGCTTTTAGGATGCCTCGGTGTCAACAAACCCTAAATGATGTAGTTTTGAATTATGAACATAGGATATGTCGTCATCATCATCGGACGACGAAAGTCTCCCCGCGGAGTGCGACTAGTGCCACGACGATCGAGGTCTGTGCGACATGCCTCACCTGGACGATGATCGGCGCTTCAGCATTAAGCTCGAGGAGACCTTCGAAGTTGAAACGTTACACAACGACGACAAGTGTTATTTTCATAATTAAGCATGACTTCAACTATTTCAACGTGTAATTTTCATCTTTTACAATTCGAGTATAGATTATCCCATGCCATGCAAGACGCTATGTCTTGGAGAGGATGGATTTTGAAGACCATGAAATTTCTGAAACAAAGAAAATTCACCTAAGGACTCATCACGATGTGGACTTTGAAGTAAATCTATATAATTCTGAGAGCGTAACCCATTTTGGTTGCAAAAATTGGGAAGCATTTTGCAAGATGTATGGTTTTGATGAGGGTATGCTTATCACCATGGATCTTGGTAATCCTGACATCAACCAAGACAATATGGACATTTGGGTCCTTGTTGATACGCCTCCAGTTCTACCGCTATGTGAGTTTCTCAAACATAGTTATTAGCTAATTTATATTGTTTATTTCAAAATAGTTGACAGCTTATTTCCATTGACAACTTATTTTTATTGTTCAAAGAATGTGCGGGAGATGGTAGACAAAACCCACTACACCGATGGCTCCGAATTTTTTTGTACTGACATTGAGAATTACACTATCCACAATCAAACTCCTCAACATTATGGTAAATACGTGCCACTAGTGCATGTGTTCAACTACGGTAACTACCATGGAGATACCCTGGTAAGATTTTTACTATTTCGACATCCGTGCATCTTTTGCATACTTCTAAAACTAGTACATCATTGCTAACTATGAAGTTATTACTATGTTTTTCAATAGATAAACCCAGAGAATTGTGTGCCTCATACGATGTATCTGAAAGGTAGTGTTAATGTTTTGAACATACAGCCAGGTCATCCTACGAATCTCAACTGTCCATACGAGATTTCTAAAAGAAGTGGAGACATGAAAATCAAAGGATGGAAAAAATGTATGGACAGTCGTAAGGTGCTTCTTGGAAGCAAAAGGAAGCGAAGCGCAAGAATTGGAGACAGGATGTTCTCCATTCTCCATAATGGAGAGTCAGGGTCTATATTGTTTTATGCTATTTTAGCTTAAATAGGGTATTTAGGTCTTGCCTAATATTGATGACCATGTGCTAAGAACAATTAAGTAGGGTTGGTTCAATACCAATCAAGATGATGATCGTATGACTTGTTATGAATAACGAGTAGAAGTTGTATGATGATGATTAGTAGGACCTGTTAGGATTAGTATTCCTTCCGACAAACTCGATACTCGCGGTCTCGAGACTTGTAATGTTTTATCTTTGTTCGGTCTTTTGAATTCGGAGACTAATATGATGAATTGTATTCGGAGACTAATCTTCTATTGTATTTGATGAATCTGCTGTTGCTGTGTGCTATTGTCTATATTCTGGCAAATAATATATTTTGTAACATGTGCAAAAATCAGAAAAGTAAAAAAATAAAACCTAATATTCATACTAATGGCGCATCACTACAGAGTGCGCCATTAGTATGCCAAGTATACTAATGGCGCATCCATCCGCAGTGCGCCATTAGTGTGCCAAAGCACATGGTTAAATATGGCCCTGGAAGGCACACTAATGGCGCATGGTGTTATATACTAATGGCGCACTGGGTGGTGCGCCATTAGTATACCAGATACTAATGGCGCACCAGTGGTGCGCCATTAGTAAAAATTACTAGTGGCGTGCTACTAATGGCGCACCAGTGATGCGCCATTAGTAGGCAAAACTGGTGCGCCATTAGTAGGCCTTTTCCTAGTAGACTCAAAATTGTCTTTTCACCTAGTTACACGCGCTTAGCACTGTTTCTTCCTTGGGTCACCAAACTAGTCTCTCTCTTCTTGATTAACTTGCCACATCAGACTTTATGCTTATGTGGCAAGCTTAAGCACCTGTAGGAGCAAGTAAAAGTAAGTACAACAGTGCGCTTTACATGGCATTTTTGCATATGTGGAGGAAAGAGAGGCAAGGAAAAAGTGGAGAAGTGGGCTCTCATGCAAGAGCCAGCCTCTACTACATGGTGGAGCATTGGGAGAGGCACCTGTATGGAGGTGGTCAGGAATCTAGAAGACTCACGCCGGTCGTAGCACCGTAGTTAAAATGATAATGGCAAGTCAAAATCACGGGGCCCACCTGTCCAGCAGTACCTCGCTGTCAAATCACACAGCCCTACGTTTGCAGCAGCCTACTCCCTCGTCTTCTCGCGTCTCTGTCGAACCGACTAGGCGGAACTGCCTCGCCGCCTACTGCGCAGGAAAAGCCCCGCCCTCGACTTTTAAATACAACTACATCCGCTTAAGAATCCAATGATATACTTTTTGTGACATAGTAACTCATATTTAGTTAGTCAAATGGATGACCTAGAACTATGTGCAGGCCCTATAAACTGAGACGCCTAAAAATAAAAAACCTAGACGGAGAGGGTAGTTCAGCACGTATCTTTTTAGATCAATATAGTTGGGATTCACCAAGGAGCAAAACCAAGTGGTAGACTGCTCCTGTCGTGTTGGCATAGCAACTCAAGCAGGGTCAGTCCACACACGAAATGGCGACACACTTAACAGGACCCCTTTGGCCAACATGTGGCTCATCCACCGTCTTGTTCCACGTGCGATGCACCAAATTACAGTTCGGAGCAGCAATTGGAATTGGAGGCACCCCGGTCATAGCGCCGCAGTAGTAGAAAATAAGCGACTAGGGGTCAAATCACAAAGCCCCACCTTTCCCGCATTAAGCTGGATGGACGAAGCAACCATCATTTCACTCTAGGGCGCAAGAGCATAAAGAAAAGAGAAACAATGATGCGTGCGGTAGCTACCTTGGCCACCCTAGGGTAGGGGTCTCCACTACAGATCCTTTTTTTAAAGCGCCTCCACTACAAATCGGCTTCTCCCTCATCCTCTTGAAGAAAACCGATGATGAGTGCGGTGGTAGGGTTTGTAGGAGTACTACGGCGTACGGGCCCACGTCATAGTAAACGGGTTTGAGCCGACGCCTTAAATATGTGTGGGCCGCTTGGTTTTACGGGAACGAGGCAGCATTTTGGGTTCGGGGACCAGTGGAGATATAGTACGTACAAAAAATTGTGGACGTAGGTTCGACCCAAAGGCAATGATGCATGGGCCCTGCATTTCGATATACCTGGGGCCGTGTGAAATTTGCTACTCTACTCAAAACTAGTAAGGTACACATGTATTGAACGCATGAGATTTCGAAACCAAATTATTAATAAATACACACTATAGGATGTAAAGCTTTGAGTCATATATACATTATGTAGATGTTCTTTTAGTTCTTATAGTTCATCTCATTCAAAATCAATAAGTTTTATAAAAATGTTAAGATTCATGGGGTTGTGCATTGTACTCCCTCTGTTCCAAAATAGATGACCCAACTTTGCACTAACTTTGTCTTTGCACTAACTTTGTACAAAGTTAGTGCAAAGTTGGGTCATCTATTTTGGAACGGAGGGAGTAAATCATAAAGTAAAAAACAAATAATGGCAATTCATTTAGAAAAAAATAATCAATTATGATATAGAAGATTCTAGAACAAAGGAGAAGTGCTTGTGTTTTGAGGTTTGTGCACTATGCTTACGTTCAACCATGGAGTCTTCTAAATTGTACATGTGGCAGATCTGGTGGAATGTTGATGATATCCAACGGCTAGTATTGCTCAGATTTGCCTATCTCTGCACTATCGGGTTAGCTTCATCCAGCGACCATCTTCCAAAGTTATTGGCACACTATATAGGTTTTGTGCCATAGTTGCATGTTTTGGAAAAAAGCTACTAGTGGGTTGTACTATCTATTTAGGAATAGAAGATGTATACATGGAAGTTGTAGGGAAAGAGATAACATGGAGCATCTCAATTCCTATGAGTAGGGATTGGAAAAGAGATGTCATTTGGTTCACATCATAGGAACTTTTCTATTGAATATAGAGATGACATGTTTCTCAATTCCTATGAGGAGGGATTAGAAAAGAGATGTAATTTGGTTCATATCATAGGAACTTTTCTATTGAATATACACTAATGTTTATTTTCCTTTGAAATTAAGGGAGTATAGGAATCCATTCATATGAACCAAGTGGCTCTAAAGCTATAGAAATGATATCATGTTTATTTCCTTTGAAATGTGGAGTGTATGAATCTATTCCTATGAACCAATTGGCTCTAAAGGAAAAAATCCTATAAAAATCATATCATATAGAGTTCCTATGGTATTCCTCGGCACTAAAGGATGCTTGAAATTGCTGCGGGTGATACGATGGTATTTCTTTGTAGACTCCTCACCCAACTTTATAGTTACCTCTCGAAGATGAATGAAATGATATATACATGGTATTCTACATGTGCAATTTGCTACACGAAAACTTGGTAAAAGTTTGCGAGGTTCGAATTTTCAATAAAGCTATATGCACTGCATTTCGGAATGGAGGGAGCATATGTCAGTTGCTAACACTCACGTGGAAGATTTGTGTGTAGGAGGAGTGGCTGTTCTGTTAAATGACATGGCAAAACTGTCACTGTCGGATGCCGATCTAACTGTCCTTACGGCGTTCGTCGGGAAATGGCTTGTGGCGAACGTTTGTCGGATAATGATTTACGGACACATGCATTGCATTGATACGTGCCCCCCTCTCTCTCACGCACACGCACCCTCATGAGTCACGACTCTCCCGAGTCCTCTCGCAGACTCGCACGTCGCACCCACCGTCTATCTATAGGTAGACGTCACGCACATATGTGCTCTTCACACCCTACCCTCAGAACTTCTAAAAAACAAGAGACGACACACACATTTTATTTTAGCTTACAAGTCACACACTTGTACTATTACTCCTGCGGCGAACGTTCTTTGGGCATAGTATATTGTACTCTCACGAAGAGAAGCGGTGCACGCACGCACTAGTTCTCTCACACCCACTCGCGGGTACACGTACGAGCGCATTTTTTTGAAGCTGGTACAACAAAATCACTCCACTATATATAAAAGCAGGAGCCTTAGCGCTTGCTTTACTAGGGTTCCTCTCGTTCACTCTCTCATGCTCTCCAGATCTAAGCAACACATAGGTGGCCACACTATCTCTCAGCTCACGGCTGGTCACAAATCCAGCCGGACAACCTCGACCGGGGCAGGGGTGTAGGTGCATCGTTCACACTGTCGTCGGCGGTGAGCACTACAAGAAATATGCTCAATTATGACCTTCTGGCAGTGACCGTGGAAGAAATCGTCATAAATCTATGACCATTTCGATCCAATTGGTCATGGCCTGTTTAGAAGAGTCGAAACCATAAACCATAGTGACTATTTTGGTCAAAAAAGTCGTAATTGCCTTACACAAAATGGTCATAAGCAGACAACAGTGGTCGACAGCCTTATTTCTAGCTGATTACGACCAATCCAGATGGTCATGGTGTTGTAACATGGATGACTGGATGTCCACATCATCAATTTTACCTATGTGTCGTGTCATTTTGGCTTATGTGTCGGTAGTAGCGTCAGTCCGTTCATAGATTGACTTGTTGACTAAACTAGGTCTACATTTACAGACGGGGCCAACCAACACAATACAAATGACATGTGGGACCCGTCCCACAAAGGTGAATAAAGCAAAAAAAGTGAAAATTCACTTTGGCTCATAGGTGTATATGCACCCATTGTCTAAATACATATTTTAAAAAGTTAAAAAAATCGAGAAAAAATCCCGCGTGTAAATTCGGACACTATATGTGTGTGCACCAAGTTTCGATGAAAAATGACATTTTTTATGGCTTGTGTAAAAAAGACAATTTTCGATGCTTGATTACAGCCATTCACAAGCCATTTTTAATCTTTTTTACACATGCAACAAAAATGCCCTTGTTCACCGAAATTTTGTGTGCGAACATAGGACGTCCAGATGTACACACGGGATTTTTTCTATACATATTTCATAATAGGTGTATCTATATCTAAGATCCAAAATGCCACTCTCAAAGAAAAAAAGAACCATCCCACAAAGGTGAATAAAGAAAAAAAGAAAGTCCACCGCGCCAAAATGCCACTCTCAAAGAAAAAAGGACCGGCCCGCAAAGGTGAATAAAGCAAAAAAGAAACCACACCACATGATTCAAACTAGCTACCAGTCGAGTTCCCCTAAGGAGATAAACCACCACACCGTAACAAAGACACTGGTACATTCTCGCCCGTAACTTATTTAATGGGTAGTGTCGAGTGGGCTTGGGCCTTGGTGGGACAAGGGCACATTTTTTCTTTTATATTTTTCGTTCCTCGAGTGGGCCAACTACTGGGCCGCGGCTCATTTTTTGGTCTTTTTTTTGTTCGTTCATTCTTTTTTTACTTTTGTTTATTATTTATACTTCCATAAAATGTTTGAAAAAATGTTAACCAAGCATTTGAAAATCTTACATGTGTATAAAGAAAATGATTACCATATGTAAAAAAATATACAATGTCTCAGAACACTTTTTTAAAATAATTATCGTATTACAAGTTTATTATTTTTCATGGTAACTTGGCCACATATAATGACACAATGCGAAGGTTTTCCATTTTTTCGAATTTTTTGAATTTTTCATGCTCGTTTCAAAATACGGTCATAACGGCACGCATCACCGTTCCTAGCTAGTGGTTTAATATTGGAATTTTTTTGGTGTTTCTATGATGAAATAGATACTTATGTACCTAGAAATGATTTTTTGGAAAAAATAAAGAGCAAACTATGAGGCAGCTGCAGTTCAAATTTTACCCGCTTCCAACTGAATCGGCAAAAAATTGTCTTTTTCACGAGAGGTGGATAAAAGCTATTGACACCCAAGCATTTGGTCAATTCTACATTAAATGTGTCCTAGTATTTGTGAAAATTAAGTTGGTCCAAATTTGCAACAAATATATGGCAGGTCCTTCACAAAAAAACTCATTTTTGGCACTCGAAAAATGGAAAATGATTTTTTCGCTCGAAGAAAATGAAAAATTCCTTAGGAAACATTGTTTGCCATTCCAATATGCACCATTGTGCACAATATGAGATCGTTGGAACAAACCATGCCATGAATGTGGGCATAAGATTGATCATTTGGCTTGAAAGCCATTGATCTCCACACATGATAGCTCGTTTCTAAGAACAGTTTTTTTAAAATAATTGCCATATTACAAGTTTATTATTTTTCCTGGTAACTTCGCCAAATATAATGACACAATGCGAAGGTTTTCCATTCTTTTGTTTTTTTTGAATTTTCCATGCTCGTTTCAAAATGCGGTCATAACGGCACGCATGACCATTCCTAGCTAGTGGTTTAATATTGGAAATTTTTTGGTGTTTCTGTGATGAAATAGATACTTATGTACCTAGAGATGATTTTTGAAAAAAATAAAGAACAAACTATAAGGCAGCTGCAGTTCAAATTTGAGCCGCTTCCACCTGAATCGGCGGAAATTTGTCTTTTTCACGAGAGGTGGATCAAAACTTCTGACAGCCAACCATTTGGTCAATTGAGCATAAAATGTGTCCTAATCTTTTAGGAAAATAATTTTGTCCAATTTTTCAACAAATATATGGTAGGTCCTTCACAAAAAAAACTCATTTTGGGCACTCAAAAAATGGAAAATGATTTTTTTGTCAAAAGAAAATGAAAACTTCCTTAGGCAACATTGTTTGCCATTCCAAAATGCACCTTTGTGCAAAGTATGATATAATTTGAACAAATTATGTCATTCCAAAATGCACCCTTGTGCAAAAAATACAAGAGAAACAAATAGAAAAACACAATTAACTAAGCTTTGTTCTCATTGGTTGAAATGTTTGTGTCATGGATTGATGGAATGGCATCCACCCACCCATCCATCCATCCCATTTATCTAAACAAAAAAAGAGAAAGAAAGAAAAAGAACCCCCACCCCCCGGGCAGCCCAACCACCCAAATCCTATCCTCTCCCACTCCATCATCGCCGCCCCTAGATGCAATCTCGCCGCCACTCCATCCTCTCCCGTTCGTGCACGCGCGCCGCCACCGCGGCCGCACTCAGGGCGCAGCGGCCTCCTCCCCGCTCGTCGCCCTCCTCGCCTCATCCAAGGCCACCTCCTCATTCTACTCCGACGATGAAGGCAGGATAGTCTAGCGGGGCCTGGCGCGGGCCTCATCCGTCCCGACCAGGGCCACCTCCGCGCTGGTCCCCGCAGACGAGCGGGGCTCCCTCTTCGTGCGACCCTCACGATCCACTAGTGTTTGGGCCACCGCCTAGCTGGTGTGGCTCCAGCGTTGCTCCGGTGAGTCAGATCCCCTCTGTTCCCTCGCCACATCCCTCCTTCCTTACCTTCTTTACCACGTCCCCTCTAACTCTCTGATCCATCGTCGCTCGAGCACCGGGACGCCATGGACATGATGGCCACTTCCTCCCCAGCCCGGACGCCATGGAGTGGCTAGATCTGGCCGTGGACGACAACGCCAAGTGACAAGGGACGGCCTGGCCTGCCACCCTGAAGCCATAGCAAGGTGGATGAATGAGGAGGAGACCACCGTCGGAGGGGAGCTAGGAGGGGTCTGAAGCGGTCCTCTCTTTCGAGCGCAAAGACGGGTCTGCGGTGGATGCTGGGTTGCAGCTCAGGTCGATGGTGCGGCCATGGACACGACCTCCTCAACCTCGACAACCAATGCGTCGGCAAGGGAGCAACTAATTCCTGAACCTTTGCTTCTCCTCTTTTAATTCGAAGTTCTTAGTTTTGTTCCAGATTTATATGCATGCCACCTTGTTGTGATTAATTAGGTTAGATTAGTTCCAGATTTCTGAAATCTACTCTACTTACTATTCAGGGTTGATTGCAAATTAGTTTTGGTACATATATAGTGGAGTAGAGTGTGGGGTGCAAAGAAGCAAACAAGATTTATCTCTTTCAATTCAGTTAATTTGCTTACTGAACTTATGTTGCTGCCTCGATACAGTATTGTACAGTGGCTCTGCCCCAACTCTGTTGTACTGAACCTTATAGATTCAGTGTTAGTTTTTAGCTGTCATCTATCTCTTTAAATTTAGTTAATTTGCTTGATGAAATTAGGTTGATGCCTTGTCTACTGTTTTTCTTGATATGTTTGATGTTCATCGATCGTCCAGATTTACTAGCACACCAGATAGAATTTGGGACTGATGCCATTCAATAGATTTTATAGACATTTTATTGGATCATGAGATGATTGGGGTGGCAGGGTGTGTTACGCTAACGGATTGCATTGGAAATATATTGTTCTTCAATGCCTAATGTTCTTGTTGCTAATAATAGGGCTTGTAGATAGTAAGTTATTTTCCTAGTGGTTACTTATGTTTATTGTGTCTCATGCTGAAAAAGAAAATGCACAATGAGCTTGTTTGACTTTTTTCATGCTTATAGTATACTTGATCAGGGGCAGTGTTATTTCCTATGATCTTTCATGTCATTTGCTAGTGTGATGCTTCAAGATGACAAATTTAAAATAATATAACTTGTTAGGCCAGTAGATAATGGCAGTTCTGTAAGTAAGCGTTCTGAATGTCATTTCCTGTGACTTGTAAATAAGCGTTCTGCATCTTGAGCATTTAAATGTGAGCACTTAACCATTGTACAGCTTTTGCATATTTTGTTTTGTATTCCTTTTATAAATGATGATAGTCTACGCAAGATGTACACATGTTAATATTTGTTGACTTGAATCTGTTATGCCCTTGGTTTTTTTACTTAGCTTAACCCAGAAAAACAACAGCCTTGATATTTACTGATCCCCACCTCGCTCTTGCACTCGCAGACTTGAAGGCATCTATCGTCCCAACTTTAGAATGGAGAAACTAGTGACTTTCATATATGATCTGAATGAAATGTTTAGGACTTGCGGCAGTGGACTTTGCTACTGGTGCGATCTATTTCCTGTTTTTGTCTACTAATCATCAGTTACTAGAATTTACCTTGTGCGTGCTACTGCTTGTTTCTTCATGCCACTAGTTTGTACTGAAATGTGGAGACTTTACACCTTGCAAGATCATTCGGTGGTGGTGACCCATATGATGGCGATTCGCTCCTGCCATTCCAGTTTTGGCGGTGGTGGTGCTGTTGCTCCTATGATGGTAGACTCGTCTGATTCCCCTAGCCACATCCGTGGTGATGAAGCTTGCCCTAGGCTACAACCCCCTCCGGTGAGCTCCTCACGTCCTCTTATACCCCTCCTACTTGCTTGTTGGTTCTACGCTCAGCCTTTGTGAGGTGTAATTGTTCAATTTCGTTCATAGTCGAGCATTGGATGATATTGTATTTGTCATGATGTACATGGTTCGTGAACTATGCCAACCTGCAGCTTTGTTGTACTAGTGATAGTAGGATAATGTAAGTTTTGACAATCCATGCATATTTCCGCATGTTCAGTGTCTCTCCGATTTTTGATCTGTCTGTCTTCTAACCTAGTGAAACCAAGAACATACAGTTTGATCGATGCACGATTCAATCTGTTCTCTGTTTAAGTGTCTTCTTATTGTTGTTACCGAATGTTATGGATTGCCGTTGTGATCGAATTTGTTTCACTCATGGAGATTAGCTCCTTTACTTGCTCTGGTTTGGTTAAGATTGATGATACCATGGATAAGAGCACACACATTACTACTGAATTTGTTTCCTGTATGTGTCTACTCATCATCAATTACTACTAGTTGGCTTTTACATGCTGACCACTGTTGATAGTTAGATACTAGGTATGTGATGTGCTAATTGTACACATGCATTTCCAAGTTAATTCCGTGTTGGTTTTGATTTGATGCCCATGTTTAGAAACAAATTACAATAGTCTAAATAGGTTAATCTTCTTGGTTTGTTCTCGTGCAGGTGATTGATGAGCTGATCTTCTTCCATCAGTGGTAGGGGAGTGATGCTGGAGCAGTACAACGATCAGTAGATCACCCTGCCATTTGGGCAAGGAGAAGTTGGGATGGACCTAATGCAGTAACATCACCATGTGGCAAATCCAGTAGATGGACACAACATTGGTGCTTGGGTGATGGGATAAAGTACGTGTACCAGTGACATGATATTTATGCTTCTCATTGATGTTATGTGTGAACAACTAAAATTTGTGCTTCTCGTCCAATCTATGTTGATGTGCGCTTGTGCACTTGTTGGGATTTTTGGCTGTGCACTTGCACTTGTAGAACTATTTTGTTGTGCACTTGTTAGGACTTGAACCCAGCTGTGTAGAGGAGTCGATCGATGATTTATTGTATTTCATGTGATGTGTTACTGAAATATAGTATTATATTGTATTTGTTTTCTAATGGGCCTATCCTGAAATGTGCATGTGTTTGACAAAATAATGTGGCAGCCCAAATAAATCAAACCAATTCAATTGAGAAAATAGGTATTGGGCTGGGCCCATGTCGGCTAGACTGGTAGATTGGGCTGAGAAATTTATGATAATTGGGCCAGGCCCATGTAGGCTGGTGGACTAGGCTATGAAATATACGGTGATTCCATTTGGTCACTAACAATGCCACGTCAGCTCAGCCACGTCAGATCCTACGTGGCTCAGGCAAATGGGTAATGACCTTTCTGAAATTTTGATCATTAGTCTATCTACGACAAAAATTCCAAAAAGGTCATGTTTGTTCGTTCTTGATGGCCAACTGTTGACCTTCTGAATTTTGTCAAAAAAAGTTCAATAAATGATAACAATGACGGATCAACGACCAAAATGGGGAGTCATAATTGACCGTATTTCTTGTAGTGGAGGGAGGAGACCAACGGCTGCTCGCGCGTCCCGATCGGCGGCCGTGTCGTTCTCTCCGAGAGAGCGCCGGCTCAGGAGGGCCTCCGACCCCTTCTTCCTCCCTGCGGTATTGTGGCCAAGATGCGGCCTCCCGACACCGTCTTTCCGACATGCCGACGACCCTCAGGTATATATTCCTTCGAAACCTGCCTTGCTCTACTGCCCCAGCTCCCTTCGTGTGGATCCTTTTCTACTTCCGTCCGCTGTTCCAAAGCCACCTAGACTTCTACTAAGGCATGTGTTTTGCACGTATGTTATGTATGATAGATACTCATATACCTTCTTTTTAGAGAGAGAAATGGGTACTCGTATCTTGAGTAGATATGATAGTGTGTTTGTTTGCATGATCTAAGGACTATTCTGGAATAAGAAGCAAATCACTTGCACAAATCAAACTGAGTTCCAAGTAAGAATTTGATTACAAGATAAAAGTTATAGTTTTATTATATGATGTTTCCTGGGTTCCACTGATGTATAGCTCCAGAGTTGTTTGACAGTTTACTTGCATGTTTATGGACTATTTTGTGCAACTAAATAAGTCATTTAGGTCTGACAGACACTCAAGTCCTGTATTAGCTTGAGGTATAGCTTATGTATGACTGAAATAAAATATTAGACTTTTTCTGCGAATAATAAAAACATTACATTTCTCGATGAAGCAGAATAAAACTTTAGCTAGCATCAGCCATGCAATGTTATGTTATGTGAACAGTTTAAACTTTGCAGTATAGCGGCATCTAAAAAATCCATTTTTAGAGTAATCTAAAAAAATTAGTTAGTAGTAGAGTGTTTATTTCCCAGGTGACAACGGGGAACCAAAATGTGCTAGCTATTTGCCAACTTGTCGTACTTGCATGTGAGGAGGTGGCAGCAGTTTCTAGACATTTCTCAACTTTAGTAGGTGCAATCCAATTTAACGGGGACTTCTTTATTTGTTTACTTGGAGACCAGAGTCGGCCATGTGCACAAGGAGCGGGAGCGAATCTGGCAGCTCTTAGCCGTCAGATCATGTCATCCTTTGTTTGATGGAGGGCAGTGATATGCATGAGAGGGGAAATGAACGGTGGATTTTGAGCCAATGCTTGTTTGGGCGATAGAACCGAAGATGGAGTGGTAAATCCAATTTGAAAACTGCCGCATTATAGTAGTAGTAGATTAGAAGTAAAGCTATTTCATACAGTCGACTCAAAGAGGGAAGAAAGTGGGAAAGTTGTAGCATGAATCTAGGACTTGGTTCTAAGAGGAAACAGGGGAAAGTAGTAATATCTGTCACTGTTTAAATAACCCTATATCTTATTTGCGCAAACAGGGATGTCTGTCTGCATATCGTTTCGGGATGTCCGTCTCCGTATCGTTTCTATCCATGCAATCAAAAGCACATACCTCAGTTTAAGTACAACTGTGCAAAATGAGATGGCTATCCCTCGCTGTCGTCATCTAACCTCCCATCTTCAAGGTATCCCTACATTGGTAGTAACTAAGGTAGAATGACCAATGCAATCTAAAAAAGCTGATTCGTACGTTTTACTTCTTGATTGCAGTGCAGGGACGAGCGAAAACAACTACATCCTAGTCCGAATTGCACTTTCTACCAGTTCATCCATGGACCAAGGACTAGCTGGCACGGCTGCACGGCGGTTTTTTTGACAGGTGAGCGGACAAGAGGCATTGTGGTCTGCTTATTTCTGCAAATAGCAGTGCTTAAATTTAGTGGAATGCACAAGCATTTCAGCTGGTCGGTACACTTCATGGTTCAGTTCAGCATTCTAGCTGATACCACAATTATAATTGGTTATTCTGGAATGGGAGAACCTAACCCTGAATGGTGGCAACAAGAAAAAACCAGAGTGAACTCCAGGATATTTAAGCCTGCCGGGAGGCCCTTTGCTCAGAGAGAAGCCTTGCTTGTTTTTTCCTGATTTGTAAACCTTCTCACAACTTTGTCTTTTCCTGTGAACTAGTATATGTTTGTTATGTTCTATGAATCATTGAGATATATAAAATTGCTTAACTTATGCTTTTTAAGTTTTTTATGAAGACGAGTTTAATGTGAGTGTTCCACATGAGCGCTGGACTAGCGTGTGAACGTTTGGAATTTATTACATTGTGGCCTCAATTAACTGCATGAACCACTGTAACAAGATACATAGTTTCTTATATGTCAGACAGCGGATTGTTGATTGTTAGCTGGTCGATAGCTTAGTGTTGAAGCGAGCTGAGCCAATGTGTCGTGTTTTGCACAACTGCTTACAAGTGGGGTAGCACCAACAGTGTTTACAAGTACTTATGTATACGTTGGCGCACGGTTCTCGAATGAGTGCTCTATTTCATCAAAACACACACTGCTCGTATGATAAACCGTGACAACTTATGTCTTACCATGCCATATCACTACAAGAAATATGTCAACTTGTGACCCTCACTATTAGTCGCTGAAAGGTCATAGTTTTTCATTTGCGACCTTTTTGTGACCAAAAACAAATGGTCAAAAGCTGGCGGTCGTAAACTGAAATTAACGACCTTCTCTGTGAGAAGGTCATAGATGTTTACGACCAAAATATGCCTATTGTTTTGTTTTGGCACTAACAGCCTCCCTAGGCCACGTAGGCATCCGACGTGGCAATCTGATGTGGCACAAGAATCAGCCCGGTCCAATTCGATTTTCTACATGAGCCTAGCCAAACAATTCGGCCTTTTTACTGTATATTTTTCTGTTAATTTTCTCTGGCTACATGGGCCTGGCCCAACAATTTGGCCTTTTTTTATTTTGGGCCATGGCCTTTTTAGTTTTCCAGTCAATATATTTTTCAATCTGGTCCCAGTGCATGTAATAGTTTAACTCATGTTAACTAGCAGTAACCTTCACAAGACAGCCTCAAACGAACAGCAGCAAGTGTATGCATTAGTTTAACTCATGTTAACTAGCAGTAAGCTTCACAAGAGATAATCCATTCCAATGACAACCTCAAACGAACCATCAAGTCAAGTCATCATACATCACATTTACAGCTAACGGAAACAATACATCATACATCACAGAGAATGATTCACAGAAACCGACAAACTAAACTAGAGGCACATCATAAGCTCACAAGCATTGCTGCCGCAGCAATTTGTTTCGCCAGTAAAGACATCAACTTTCTTCCTTGACCAGACAGCAGCTCAGCCCACAGCAAGTCTTCGCTCCATTCGTGCTTGCAAAGGTACGCCACCGCCCTGCCGGACTCGCATATACCTGCCAACATCACGATACTATAAGATAATTATAATCAGGAAAAGTCACATTGATTCAAGCATATTACTTGCTGGGGGTACCATACAACATCATTATGTGGCTACAATTTTTTTTGCATTCTATATACCATTTTCATCAATCTCAGATTTAACAAAGCAAGAACTATAAATGCAACGTAGCCTCAAATTTAACAGAGCAAGAACTACAAATGCAACATAGCCTCAAAAACTAAGTTTGACATGTCATTTTAAAGATGTGTCGACCTTTATTTATTTCTATTCTTGGATTAGAAGGCTAGGGCAAACAAATTATGAGTTATGAAGTGGTTTCAAACTATAATAGTGAAGGACTAGACCCGCAAAACACAATGATTTATAGGCACTAAACATACACAGCAAGTAATAAGAACAGAGACCACAAATGATACTGATCAAGGATAAAAACAGGTAGGTATCATATAATTCTCATCACAATCATACATTGAATTCATGAAAGGCTACAGATATAGAAGTATCGTGCAACCAAAGGGTTTAAGACCATACACAAGGATCAGTGTTAGCGGAATTGAGATATATTTGTATAGGGTAATGAAAGGTGCCAATCCAGTGCAAGATAATATAGCAGATATGTCAAAGTTATTTAGATTTGCTAATGTGTTTGTTACACTAGCGAAATTCAAGATAAACCATGGCGGGGAAACGAGTGAATTATAGCAAAGGAGGCATCTAATTTGACTACCAGTACCACAATCATTGAGTGAAAGCAAACACCAGAGAATTCAGAAATTTTCTGAACTGAATGCAAGCAAGTTTGCACATGACATAGCAAGTCTGCAGTCTGTAAATAGATTAGATGTTCTAACTCATGAGCTACATACATAGAGACCTACTGGAATCTGCTTACACTTAAACTAGAAAGAGAACAAAAAAACTGAACCTAACTATGCAACAGAGAGAGATACCATGGGGGGACGACCTATGGACCAAATTTTCCTTCACGAGATTGTTCAAGGGAGCACAACAGCAGTAGAAGACCTTGAGTGTTGCTTCACACAACTAGATTGGAGCAACCTACAAAGGAACACACTAATTAGATGGGGATATGGAGAAGAAGAAGATAAGAGAAGTAGAGGAGCACGTGACGAACCTGAGATGGTGCTGCTCCTCCTAGGTCGCCATGGACAATATGATCCCCACATAATCTTTCTCGCCCTTCCTTCACAAAACCAGATCAGCTCTCTTCACGAACTTGCAAAAAAAGCAATCATATGCAAGATACGTTAAGTGTACCTGATATGTCTATAGAGTATGGAGTGAATAAAAGATAGTCTTGCCGGATTCATCAAATGCAATGGTTTGAATGGACCTTGAGGATCCCACCTATTTATTCCTCAAGCAGTATCATCATTAGTAACCAATCATATGCAAATGAAAAACTTATCGCGCTCTTCGCTTTGAGCATCTTAACATACAGACTATGCTAAGTGATGCACTTGTAGGGTGACACCAAAGAGAAAAGCCTTAGACAGAATCCATTGCCACAGAGATGCATTCGCAACTACAGCCCAAGATGGCGTCAATAACCAGTAGTGGGGCAAAAAAACGACCCATATGTAGTGGCACTATAGTCTTGTGTTAAGAAAGTGGTCTAGGACATGACTGTGGTCAGTAGCTGGTTAGAGATGGTGCATGTTTACTTCTACAGTAGGACGATGGCATTACTGGGCTAATAGTGCAACATTCTTTTCTAGAACACAAACTTGGTGTGGTTAACCAACTGAAATAAACATGGAATGTAGCAAGCTTGACATCCGTCTGAATATTTGGCACCCCACTAACTAGGTCTAATTAAGACGAGAAACAATGTTGCTATTCCTTTGATCGAACAGAAACGGAATAGTCTAGGAGCATAATGTACAGTCAAAGCAAACTATTACTCCGTCCATTCCAAATGATAAGACGTTCTAACTTTTTTTCTGAATCGAATATATGTAGACGCGTTTTAGTGTATTTGTTCGCTTATTTTAGTCCACATATTAAGTCTATTTTGAAATATCCAGAACATCTTAAAGTAGCGAACGGAGGTAGTATGTACCTCGGAAAGGCTGTTCCATGAGTTGATTTCGTTGTGAGAGTTTGAATAGGCGCCGTCGTCGTCATCATCATCTTGTTGGTAGGGCGGGCACTTCCGTTTAACTGCCGAAGAAACGGAGTCGCCTGAAATACAGTGACCCTGAGGGGACGAGAGTAACAACATCAAGATTACGGTTCCTGGAGACACGGGGCAGAAGATTGCGTTTCTGAACTTTGCTAAATGAAGACAAATACACCAAAAACTAATGAACTCTATCTACACAGACTCCATCTCTAGACAAACAGAGCAAAAAAACTATCTAAATCTCTCCAAGCACACAAAAATAATCTCAATCCGTGAATTGCCTCGCGCATTGCATAGAACAGGGTGCATACACATCAACAGTGTATGAAGCATCTCTCTCTCTCTCTCCCCCTCAATCCCTCTCACTAGAAGCAACTTATGAACCAGCCGATCTGTCAACCCAGACAACTGCGGCGACTGACTACTAGTACAACATACAATAAAAAACGACCAAGGATATCAATGTTAGGACAGGTACAGAAGCACGGAGAACTGGATTAACAGTCGTCCAAGCAGCTAGCGCCGACAGTTAGACACTTAACCTCCCCAGACACCAGTGAACAGAAGAGCGTGGCAGTAGATAGTTATCCAGAAGGAAGGAGACCAATTTCTATACATTTTTGATCTTTCTAGCTATTTTTAATCATTTTCCGAGTGCCCGAATTGAGTTCTTTTTGTGAAGGACCTACCATATATTTGTTGTAAAATTGGACCAAATCATTTTTATAAAATACTAGGCCATATTTGATTCACAATTGACCAAATGGTTGGGTGTCAAAAGTTTTGATCCACCTCTGGTGAAAAAGACAAATTCCCGCCGATTCAGTAGGAAGCGGGTCAAATTTGAACTGCAGCAGCCTTATTATTTGCTCTTTATTTTTTCCAAAAATCATTTCTAGTTACATAAGTATCTATTTAATCAGAGAAACACCAAAAAAATTCCAAGATTCAACCACTAGCTAGGAACGGGCATTCCCGCCGTTTTGACTGCATTTTGAAACGGGCATAAAAAATTCAAAAAAAAAACAAAAATTGGAAAACCTTCGCATTGTGTCATTATATATGACCAAGTTACCAAGAAAAATAATAAACTGGTAATACGACAATTCTTTTAAAAAGTGTTCTCGGAAATGAGCTATCATGCGTGAAGATTCATGGCTTTCAAGCCAAATGATAAATCCTATGGCCACATTCATGGCATAGTTTGTTCAAATGATCTCATATTGTGCACAAGGGTGCATCTTGGAATGGCAAACAATATTGCCTAAGGAAGTTTTCATTTTCTTTGGACGAAAAAACCATTTTCCATTTTTCGAGTGCCCAAAAGGAGGTTTTTTGTGAAGGACCTCCCAAATAATTGTTGCAAAATTGGACCAAATCATTTTTCTAAAATAATAGGACATATTTAATGCACAATTTACCAAATGGTTGGGTGTAAAAAGTTTTGATCCACGTCTCGTGAAAAAGACAAATTTCCGCCGATTCAGTTGGAAGCGGGTCAAATTTGAACTGCAGCTGCCTCATAGTTTGCTATTTATTTTTTCCAAAAAGAATTTCTAGTTACATAAGTACCTATTTAATCATAAATACATGGTTTGGTGGCGATACATCGAGGTCTGGACGGTGGCCGAGGGCCCCAACTCTAGAGCGCGTAAACTCACATGCCCGCCTCATGGTCACCGCGTGACTGTGGCGTTGCCATGTGTTCTGGGAGGCCTAGGCATGTCTAGTGGGTTGGGAACTCCCCAGGTAGGCGCTAAGAAGAAAATTACAACATAAGATTCTCATGAGGAGACCGATCGATGCTCAAACATGAATTAGCAGCCAAGTGTTTGATTAGCGGTACGGGAAATGTAAATGGCTAATGGGCGTGAGTTTTGGCTAAGGATGATCAGTTACTAAGAAGACCGTCTTCACAAATTTTTAGCTCAAAAGGAGGAGCCTAGGTGGTACTTGCTTTGCAAAGTACCACACTGGACATAAATACAAATGTTGAAGCTGGGCTCAAAATAATAAATGGATTGAGCTGGCATTTGGTGTACGATGATTATTTGGGCATAGGAAAGCACTATAGAAAATGGATACTATTTGGACATGCCAAAGTGGTACCTCCTTCACAAAGTGCTGCTTTGAACCGAATAGGAAAATGAATATTGTTGAATTATTTTTGAACTAGGCAAGGAAGATTTTTGACATATTTGATGAAGATATGATCCAAACAATTTATGAGAATTTTTTGGGAATTTTTGGAATAACAAAAATATATGTTGCTTCACAACCTAGGGCAAAAATTGACACATGGACATGACACATAGGCCAAACTGATGAGATGGCGCCTAGTCATCGCAACCCACCACAATTTACAAGGCTATGACCATCTATATTGGTCGTTAACAACTAGAAATATGGCAGCGAACTAGCGCTGTTTGCTTTATGACCATTTTGTGTAAGGAAATTACGACCTTTCTGACCAAAATGGTCGCAATGGTTTAGGGTTTGGAGCTGCCCGAACAACTTTTGACCAATTGATCTCAAATGGTCATAGATCTATGACCAATTCTTCCAGGGTCATTGACAGAAGGTCACTAGTTGACATATTTCCTGTAGTGTATTCACGAAAAAACTAGTGAGGACACATCTGTTTCGGCAACAATTACGATGGTTCTCACATGATTCACAGGCACACAAAAGTAGCAGCAGTTCCCATAGACGGATTAAAACAGAGTACTAGCCCAGAGGGGTCGATAACAGGCAAGGTTCGGATAATTAGACACAATCCAAACTACTATTAAACACTAGCTAGGGCAACTATTTCATGCCTCGATCTAATTTGGGCTGGACACAAGACGGACCTTGCCATGAACATCATCGAGGACGTCCCGCAGCAGCTCAATCCTGTGAACCTTCATGAAGACAACCTTGTGGCCTTGCCACTGATAAACTTGTTTGTGGAGGCATGCCACGTCATCTTCCTGCGTAAGCTTGACAAGAACAGTATTCCTCACAAATGAAGGAGTAGCTTTGAACTTCTTGTGCTTCAGTACACCCTGGACAACACGCCTGACAACAGTGAGGCTGGAATACAACTCTTCATTGGTATAACCGCAAATGGCTTCCAGGATCCAACAGCCTAAGAACTATGTTTTCCCAGTGCGTATATTCAGGCTGTCCGCCTCATAGCGAGTGACATGTACAACCACACATTCCTTGTCTGCATTAGGGCTCTAATTGAAACAGAATTAAATTCTGAATTACTTTTTAGTATAAGAAACACAAGTTATTTAAACCACTACGTATACCGTGGCATCGAAACTAATAAAATTGTGCATTATTAATCACCACATACTTCCTTTTCTAAAAAAACACCACATACTTAGATGAAAAACCACAATCGAGATCGGCAAAGA
>NC_041380.1:581837418-581898465 GCF_002162155.2 Triticum dicoccoides
AATAGGGCATTGACCATCTCAGTATCTGGGGTCGCCTCGGTGGTTGCCTCCATCTTCTTGGAGCTCTCTGTCTCGTGGGGATCAGCCTCCCGCGTCTGCTCCAATATCGGCAGATCTTTGCCTGGTTCTCCTTGGTCCATCATGAAACTGATGAATACTAGGAGTCCACTGAAAGGAAAACATAACCGCAATGACAATGAAACAAAAAAGAGAGTGAGGATCAATTACTGCTTTGCAAAAGTTCTTTTTTTTCCTCTGAACGAAAATATACCAACATCACGGATCCGCCTACCTTCCCTTCGTTCGGAGAGAAGAACAGTGGCAGATGCAAGTGTTGCCTTTCTTGAAGAAGGTGAGGGAGAAGAGGATTCAGCGAAGAGTGAAATGATGGTTGCTTCATTCGTCAAACTGAGACTGCGGGGAGGTGGGCTTTTGTGATACGACGGCTCGTTACTGCCGCGCTTCGACCGGGGTGACTCTCCGCCTGCATACTGCCTTCTAATTTGGTGGATGGCATTTGGGCCCGCGCGCTGCATGGCCCGCATGTCGGTGAACAAAAGTATAACGACATTCAGTAGAGGGAGACGTTTCAATGACCTAGGAGGAGCCAGAAGCGGTAGAGTGTCTCCACTGTACTAGTAGTAATTGTTTTTCTGGGTAGCTGTAGAGTGTCTCCACTGTACTAGTAGTAATTGTTTCTCGGGTCCCAAGACAAAACAACCCATCGACACTAGTAAATAGTAAAATCAATTCAAAAACCTGGGTGCTCTTCTTCCTCCTCGCTCCCACGCACCTCACGTCAGCTCACTCCACTCGTACCCCCAAATTCCTCACCTCACTTCTACAGAAAACCCCAACTCCCGTTCTTCCTTACTCCTATAGAAACCCCCCAGCTCCCCTTCTTCTTCGCTCGCACTACAACTAGGCTCATCATTCGTTACTCTGCTCAAATCCGTGAGTGTGACGCGACGCCGTCGAGGAAAATGGAGTCGGCTGACCCTAGCGCCAAGAAGATGAGGCTCCCGCCAGCGGCGACACCTGTTATAGATCCCGCACTCGGCAGCATGGGGAGAAGCGGCGACCCCGCCCCCACCGGATCCCAGGAACCCGTAGAATCTCGGATGGACCGCATCAGCGATCTCCCAGACGCCATCCTTGGGGAGATCATCTTGCTTCTCCCCACCAAGGATTGCTGCCACACCCAAGTCCTCTCAATTCGGTGGCTCCCTCTATGGTGCGTCGTTCCCCTTAATCTCGACTCTCGTCAGCTATCTCTCTTCAATGATTTTGAAATCCACAGAGCCATCATCTCCTCCCACCAGGGCTCCGTTCAAAGACTCTACATCCCGTCATGCTACCTGAGCAAGCATACCATGCCCTGCATGGTGGACGCGTGGCTGGAATCCCCTGAATTCACAGAACTACAGCTGCTTGAGTTCTACTATTCCCCTGGAAATCACATACCACATACCGAATGCCATGAACTTGTGCCCTCAGCACTGATGTCCATCTCGGGGTTTTCATCCTCTCTCCACACCGCCACCTTTGTGAAGTGCTACCTACCAGACAATCTGGTACTAAACCTTCGACTCCCATTTCTCAAGAAACTTTCACTTGTGCGGGTTCATATATCGGAGGCCTCATTGCACAACATCGTCCACTCCAGTTGCCCTGCACTGGAGTGCTTGGTGCTTGTTTTCACAGTTAGAATCGGTTTCCTCCAAATAAAGTCGCCTAACCTTGTAAGAATTGGAATTTCTTTTGACGGAAGGCAGCTCATCATCCAAGATGCCCCTTCACTTCAAAGGTTGATCCTTGATTCTAGTTATTCACCGTTGCAAATAACAGTCCTCTCTGCGCCTAAACTGGAGACCTTGGGTGTAATACATGATCTCTGTGCTCATTTCAATATGGTGTTTGGCTCCACAGTTCTTCAGGTACTTTATATTATCATCTACACTTGTAACGATAAGCTGCATTTTAAATTTCTGCGCATAATTTATATATCATCTTGGAGTACACATTTTGTACTAATGTTGTGTTCTATGCTCAATGAAGAGTTTCTCCATGGAATGCCTATCAATGGTGCTGGATTCTGTTAATATCTTATATATCCAAATGAATAGTTTTGATCTGAACAAGATTATTGGCTTGCTGCAATGCTTTCCATGTCTGGAGAAGTTGTATATAAAGGTGATAATTTCACGCACATTGGAAGCCCGCATATAGTGTACTAGAATTAACCGTTCAGCTGTTGCTCTTCTGACACTCTTCTTTTATACCTTAATTGTTTTCAATCTTCATGTCTATTTAGGCAACAGCACGGGGTAAGAAAGTTATAACCAATCGGTGGATTCATAAGCATCGGGATTTTCTCACTTCTCATGAGATTCGATTGAAGACAATAACGCTAGAACGATATGTAGCCAACCGTGCAAACACAAGATTTCTCACATTCTTCCTGCTGAATGCGAGGTTACTATTGTCCATCAGGCTTAAGTTTATCAACAACATGGTTTTGATGGATGGGTATGTCGAAGAGCAAAAAAAGGAGTTTCAGGTGGGCAAAAGAGCTTCTGAACGTGTCAAGCTTCTATTTACAACATATTGTGGTCATAATCCAGTAAATTTTACGACCCAGGATGTTCATTCTATGGACCTGACCGGTCCACTTGACTGTGACTGCCGAAAATAGTGCTGGAGTTAGATGTTGTTGCCCTTTTCAATCTGTTTTTTTTGTAAACCTGAAGAACAATTAACCCTCGTGCTTTTGTACAGTTTGAAAGCTGGAGTTAGATGTTCCTGCCCTTTTCAACTCGGCTGTGACTGTCATATTTTCTTTGAAACAAGGCAAATGGCTTGCCATTCGTTTAATTTAGAGTGAAATATTGTAACAAATCCAAACCAAGGGAAATAACATCACTCTCCCCGGTTGCTTGAGCTCATTGTGCATTACAGAAGCCAAGTGATTAGCCCCCACCAGCACCCACAACCTTATTTCGAACTAGCACATCAAATGGGCCGTAAATTTTCATAGGAAAGGCTGCATGACCGTGACAGATTTGGATTCTGACATTTGGGACCTGCGAGGAAATAGCCTATCCAAGGTGGTGTCGACTTACTAGTGAGTCAACAAACGATTCTGCCTACCAGCCGTTGGATTGACATCCAACATCTGTCATGTATCTTCTATCTCTTGTCTTCTTCTTCCTCCAATCGCCCAAACCAAACCACCCCGTCGGCTCCGCCTGCTCCCGCCTCCCATGGCTGGCTGCGCCTCCATCGCCCTACCATACATACCCTCCAACGTTGGCCAGTCCCTCCCCCTATTCCCCCACACGTCCTGTTATTCTCCGGCGGCGTCAGCCCCAACACACACCCGCGCCCGAACCAGTCAACCCTCGTACTCCCTCCGCCTGCGACTGGACCGACGCATCTTCAACGGCTCTTGTTCGTTCTGTCCGAGGCCTCGCCGTCGTCCTCCGCCTTGCGGCCTTGGTTCGCTCGCCGTGCGGGGTGCGCCTCCCTCTTGCATTGTCAACGTCGTCAACAACCGAGAGGAACAAGGAGATGACTGTACGTGGAGAGGATGACAGTAGGGACCCACCAGCGTCATGGCAGTACGCAAGCAAGTGCCTTTATAGTACAAGCCCAAAAATATGGTTCCTCCTAATTGGTTGGACATCTGGGGCTCACGCCATTTTCAACGTAGTCAATAAACGAGAGAATTACACTACAAGCGGCTGACACCAGGGACCCAGCAAGTTGCGCAGTTTTTTTTTGAGGAACACGCAGTTGTTATTTATACTAGTTTTAGCGACGGATCAGGGTAACAACGGGGCTGTGCGGGGGCTGTGGCCCGTCTAGCCAGGGTTTTATTTATGTTTACCACATCATGAGCCCAGTTGTGTTTTTTTCTTACTGAAAATGGCTAGCCCAGTTCTATTTTTTAAATAAATACCCAAACAAGGCCTACTGGCTTTACCGGCCCTGCTGGGCTGCAAATCTTTCAAGACGAGGAGAGCTTCATTCGGTTTGCCTAGAAATGGGCTGTATATTTTTTAAACACATCAAACTGGGAATTGGTTTCAATTTTTTTCATTACAAGATCTTAAATTCCATTGATTTTTATGCGTGGACAATTATTTGGATTTTATATTTATATAAATTATTTTTCAAAATAGTTTGAATGTGAATCGATATTTCTGGATTAAAAACAGTTGACCGCACGAAGATATGCAAAATTTCGTATACTTTTTAACCGTGGCCACAATATGGGGTGTGATGCTAACAAAAAGAAGATGGGCTCCAAAACAATTCTTACGAATTAGCAAATGGGCTGTACATTATTAGAAATAATGGCAGATGGGATGTATGCTGTTTTCCACAGATTTGAGGCTGACTTGTGCGCCTACTACAGGTTGACGCGTATGCTTTCATAAAAAAAAGGTTGACGCACACGGAACGCCCTGTCAACTTAGTCAACACACAAGAGCAGTGAATGTTGGATGTCGATCCAACGGCTATCGTGCTTCTTCAATCTCTGGTCTTCATGCTCAAGTCGCTCAAACAAGCGCCGGCGGGACTGCCTGCTCCCTCCTCCCGCGGCCGGCTATGCTGCCGCGCAGGCCTCACGGCCCCACCATACTCCCATCGCTGGGCTAGCCATCCCTCTACTCACCCACACCTGCTGTTATTCTCCGGCGACGGTAGACGAACCAGTAAACCCTCGTACTCCTCCGCGTGGGAAACAACTGCCGAGCATTCCCTGGCTCCGTGTCGTTCCGTTCCTAGGCCTCGCCGTCGTCCACCGCCCTGGTGCTCTCGACGCGGCCTGGTCAATGTGGTCAATGAACGACATCCATTGGAACTGGACTGTACGTGGAGAGGTTGACAGCTGGGTCCACGGCCGCACGCAAGGAAATGCCTCCTTATTACGCGCAAAATAATGATTCCTCCACCTAATAGCTAGGACCCACAGGAAGGGCCTCTGTATTTCGCGAAAAAAAAACCCTCCCCCTGAAAGGTCGGACCCACCAGCTATATCTTCGCATGCAAGGAATTGCCTCCTTATTACGCCCACAAAAATGAATACCCCCTGCTAGCTGGGACCCACCATATTGTTGGGCTGACTTGTGGGCCTACTAGGTTGACAGGGATGGAGAGCTTTGTCAAATTAGTCAATACTCCAGTGACCGTATGATGTCCATCCAACGGCCATAGTGCTTCTTCAACCTCTGGTCTTCTTGCTCCAGCCGCCCAAAGCAGCACCGGTCGTGCCGCCTGCTCCTGCCTCCCGTGGCCAGCTGTGCTACCGCGGAGGCCTCACTGCCCCCATACTACTCCCACCACTGGCCAGGCCATCCCTCCACTCACCCACACCCCCTGTTATGCTGCGGTGATGACAGCCTCACACCGCAGCCGAACCAGTGAACGCTCGTACTCCTCTCCGCGTGGGCATCCACTGCCGCGTCTTGCACGACTCCGCGTTGTCCCCTTCCTAGGCCTCGCCGTCGTCCAGCGCCGTGGTGCTCTCGGCACGGCGTGGTCAATGTGGTCAACGACCGACTTCCATCGGAAGAGTACTGTACGTGGAGAGGCTGACAGCTGGGTCCACGGCAGCCGCAAGGAAGTGCCTCCTTATTACGCGGAAAATAGTTATTCCTCCACCAGACAGCGGGGACCCACCGGACGGGCCACCTGTATTTTGTGAAAAAAATCATTTCCCCCTGACTGCTGGGACCCACTGGAAGGGCCACCTTATTTCGCAAAAAAAAACTTTCCCCCCGCTGTCAGCTCGAACACACCGGAAGTGCCTCCTTATTATGCACAAAAAAATGAATACTCCCCCGGCTAGCTGGGACCCACCTTGCTGGGAGGCTGACTTGTGGGTCTACTAAGTTGACGGGGATGAAGGGCTTTGTCAACTTAGTCAATATGAACGATTCTAGCTCCAGTGACCGTATGATGTCCATCCAACGGCCGTAGTACTTCTTCAACTATGGTCTTCTTGCTCCAGCCGCCCAAAGCAGCGCCGGTCGTGCCGCATGCTCCTGCCTCCCATGGCCGGCTGTCCTGCCGCAGAGGCCATGCCGCCCCCTACTATTCCCACCACTGGCCAAGCCCTGCGGCGACGGCAGCCTCACACCGCCGCCCAACCAGTGAACCCTCATAGTCCTCTCCGCGCGGGCTTGCACTGCCGCATCGTCCCCTTCCTAGGCCTCGCCGTCGTCCACCGCCGTGGTGCTCTCCGCGCGGCGTGGTCAACATGGTCAAGGAACGACTTCCATCGGAAGAGTACTGTATGTGGAGAGGCTGACAGCTGGGTCCACGGCCACATCCCAGTTTTTTTGTAATTTGCCAAGTAAGTCGCTTTGTCAGGCCTGTTGGGCTGCAATTCTTTCAAGACGGGGAGAGCTTTCATTTGGCTGGCCAAGAAAATGGCCCATCAGTAATGAGAAATGGGTTGTACATTTTTAAAACACATCAAACCGGCAATTAGTTTCAAATATCTTTTTTTCATTTCAAGATTTTAAATTACATTTATTTTTATGCATGGAGAATTTGTTGGATTTTATATTGATATACATTTATTTTTAAAATTTGTTTGGATGTGAGTCGAAATTTCGGGATAAAAAACAGTTAGGACCGCACCGAAATACGCAAAATTTCGTATAATTTTTAACAGTTGCCACAATATGGCTGTAATGCTAACAAAAAGAATACGGGCTCCAAAAAACCTTAAGAATTAGCAAATGGGCTGTAAATTATTAGAAATAATGGCAGATGGGCTATATGCTGTTTTCCACAGATTTGAGGCTTTCCTAAAAAAAGGTTGATGCACAAGCACTGACTGTTGGATGTCCATTCAACGGTCGTCGTGCTTCTTCAACCTCTGCTCTTCCTGCTCCAGCCGCTCAAACAAGCGCCGGTGGGACTGCCTGCTCCCTCCTCCTCACGGCTGGTTGTGCTGCAGCGCAGACCCCACCGCCTGACCGTACTCCCATCGCTGGCCTAGCCATCCCTCTACTCACCCACACCTGTTGTTATTCTCTGGCGACGGCAGACGAACCAGTAAACCCTCGTACAGTCGTACTCCCCTCCGCGTGGGAAACAACTATCGAGTCTTCCCTGCCTCTATGTCGTCCCCTTCCTAGGCCTCGTCGTCGCCCACCGCCCTGGTGCTCTCGGTGCGGCCTGGTCAACGTGGTCAACGACCGACATGCATATGAAGTGGACTTTACGTGGAGAGGCCGACAGCTGGGTCCACGGCCGCAAGCAAGGAAATGCCTCCTTATTACGTGCAAAATAATGATTCCTCCACCTAACATCGCGGACCCATCGAAAGGGCCTCTGTATTTCGCGAAAAAACGTTACCGCCGCTGACAGCTCGGACCCACCAGCTATATCTTCGCACGCAAGGAAGTGCCTCCTTATTACGCACAAAAAAATGAATACTCCCCCTGTTAGCTGGGACCCAGTATAGTGGTAGGCTGACTTGTGGGCCTACTAAGTTGACGGGGACGGAGGGCTTTGTCAACTTAGTCAATATGCACGATTCTAGCTCCAGTGAACGTACGATGTCCATCCAATGGCCGTAGTGCTTCTTCAACCTCTAGTCTTCTTGCTCCAGCCGCCCAAACCAGCGTCGGTCATGCCTCGTGATCCTGCCTCCCGTGGCCGGCTGCGATGCGGCGGAGGCCTCACCGCCCCTACTACTCCCACCACTGGTCAGGCCATCCCTCTACTCACCCACACCCCCTGTTATTCTGCGGCGACAGCAGCCTCACACCGCAGCCAACCAGTGAACCCTCGTACTCCTCTACGCGTGGGCATCCACTGTCGCGTCTTCCCCGGCTCCGCGTTGTCCCCTTCCTAGGCCTCGCTGTCGTCCACCGCCCTGGTGCTCTCGGCGTGGCGTTTTCAACGTGGTCAAGGAACGGCTTCCATTGGACGAGGACTGTACATGGAGAGGCTGACAGCTGGGTCCACGGCCGCAGCAAGGAAGTGCCTCCTTATTACGTGCAAAATAATTATTCCTCCACCTGACAGCGGGACCCACCGGACGGGCCACCGTATTTCGCCCCCTGACTACTGGGACCCACCAGCTACATCTTCGCACGCAAGGAAGTGCCTGACAGTCGGGACCCACCTGGTCGAAGCGTACGTACCATTGTCATTCTGGTCGCGAACGTGTACGTACATATATACTGGTCGATGTAGAGGCGCGCACGTGTCATAGTAGAGGCGGGCAGGTTGCAAGAAAGAAAATACGGCCACGTATGTGTACATACGGGCGGTGTCTCGAATGCCTACTCGCGCATACGTATGGCCAGGGCTCGTGTACATGGCTGGGTCGGAACGGAGAAACAACGTCGTCGTCGTGTTCATGGGGAGGGAACGGAATGCGTCGTGTTCATGGGGAGGCAACGGAATGCGTCGTGTTCATGGGGAGGCAACGGAATGCATCGTGTTCATCGGGAGGGCTTGGACGGAACAGGCGATGGAAACGAGGCTTGGCGTACCGCAGAACGGAGGAAACGGCCTTGTGTTCGACCGGCCACGTTCGAAACGGGATCCTTTTCATCGGGAGGGGTCTGGCGTCCCGCAAAACAGAGGAAACGGACCTCCTACGGTCGAAACGGGGGTCCTGTTGATTGGGAGGGGTGTGGCGTACCGCAAAACGGACGAAACGGACTTGTGTTGGAGCGCTACGGTCGAAACGGGGGTCCTGTTCATCGGGAGGGGTGTGGCGTACCGCAAAACGGGACTCCACGGGATACTGTTCATCTCCACCATCGACCCCCTCCAGCCTCCACGAGCTACTGTTCATCCATCGCCGACCTCCTCCAGCCTCCACCTGCGACTGTTCATCCTCGGGCTCCTGTTCATCCGGCCTCCACCGCGCGCTACTCCAGCGGCTACTGTTCAACCAGCCCTCTCCATGGGCTCCTGTTCAACCACCCCTCCACGGGCTACTGTTCACCCTTCCCTCCATCGTCTACTGTTTATCCTGCCCTACACGGGGTGGTCCTATTCATCCAGCCCTCCACGGGGTCCTGTTCATCCAACCCCAACCGGCTCGATCGATCGGGGTCCTGTTCATGCAGAGGCAACACCACGGGGTCCTGTTCATCCACCCCCACCAGGAACTGTTCATCCAAACCCCCCGCAACGCTCACTGTTCATCCAGAGGCAGCATCGATCGGCTTCAGTTAGCAGCAGTAGTGAAGGAATCGCTCGATCGGGTTCAGTTAACAGCCATCGATCGATCGCTCGGGTTCAGTAACGCGTAGCCTAGAGTGCAATCGCTCGGGTTCAGTTAGAGCCCAACGCCTCGCTTGGGTTCAGTTAGAGCCAACGCCTCGCACACACGCGCGTATGTGTACGAGAGAAACGCGCATCGCTCGGCCCTCGACCTCCCACCATAACCGGGAACTCCCCAAAATTTTCCTCCCCCTCGCTTGTACCATGGTTTTTTCCATCATGGACGGCCCAAAGAATGTCATGCAGTTGCGTCTCCGGCCCGCCCAGGACGAAAAGCCCATTTTCTGCATGATTTTTTGTCATAGAAGTAGGAGCTCACCACATCTATGATGATACCAGGTTTTGTCACAATTATCGTCATAGAAGTGTCATATGTATGACAGAAAAAAAATTCTTTCGGCCCAAAATGTCATGGATGTGTCTTTTTTTGGTAGTGATTATACGTTTTTTTCTGACATCGTATGCAAAAGTTATAGATGTTTTACATTTTCCCTAAACTTTTTGGAAAACATGTCCAAATTTAAGTTTTTAAATTTTCCTAACTAGTAGATGTAGTAACATAACTACATCTCGAAGGATTTTAACTTTGAAGTTTTTATCATTTTCTTTTGCTTTTTAAAAAACTGAAAAGGCGATTCACCGGGGGGTAGAATTTCAAAATTGCACCATTAGTACCAGTTCGTGGCATGAACCGGTACTAAAGTTCTACCTTTAGTACCGGTTGGTGCCACGAACCGGTACTAATAGCTCAACCCCTTTTGTCCCGGTTGGTGGCTCAAACCGGGACTAAAGGTCTAATCTTAAGTTCCGGTTCGTGCCACGAACCGGTACTAATGGGCATCGCACCCTTTAGTCTCGGTTCGTGGCATCAACCGGGACTAAAGGTCCCATTTGAACCGGGACTAATGCATGTACGGTGCCCTAGCCACTCGAACCGGTACTAATGCTCACGTTAGTCCCGGTTCGTAATGCAACCGGGATTAATGCTCTTTTCTGGCCGAACCAAAGCCCTGTTTACTACTAGTGTAATTAGCTTAAAAGTGGAATTTGAAGTTTTTCACATAGTGCAAAATCACTTTTTTAGATATATAGGTACTTAAGATGAAAAATAATCAATATGAACATATCAATGCTTAGTATTGAAATGTGTGTACTAGGGTTACTAATAATTTACAGCGCACTATCGTATCAATCGCTCCTCCAACCCTCTATTCAAACTTACACACATTATTACCGCAACACGAAGTAACAAATCAATGCCTCATGAATGCATATATACATATTGGTATGATAATAAATTCTATCCCTAACCACGAGTGAAAACAGTTCATGTAATGAAGTCCACCCAAAGCTGCGTACACTACTAGGAAAAGGCCTACTAATGGCGCACCAGTTTTGCCTACTAATGGCGCATGACTGGTGCGCCATTAGTCTCACGCCACTAGTATTTATTACTAATGGCGCACCACTGGTGCGCCATTAGTATCTGGTATACTAATGGCGCACCACCCAGTGCACCATTAGTATATAACACCATGCGCCATTATTATGCCTCCCAGGGCCATATTTAACCATGTGCTTTGGCACACTAGTGGCGCACTGCGGATAGATGCGCCATTAGTATACTTGGCATACTAATGGCGCCCTCTGTAGTGATGCGCCATTAGTATGAATATTAGGGTTTTTTTACTTTTTTGATTTTTGCACAGGTTACAAAATATATTATTTGACAGAATATAGACAGTAGCACACAGCAACAGCAGATTCATCGAATACAATAGAAGATTAGTCTCCGAATACAATTCATCATATTAGTCTCCGAATTGAAAAGACCGAACAAAGATAAAACATTACAAGTCTTGAGACCGCGAGTATCGAGTTTGTCGGAAGTAATACAAATCCTAACGAGTCCTACTAATCATCATCATACAACTTCTACTCGTTATTATAACAATTCATACGATCATCATCTTGATAGTCATCGAACCAACCCTACTTAATTGTTCTTAGCACATGATCATCAGTATTAGGCAGGACCTAAATACCCTATTTAAGCTAAAATAGCATAAAGCAATATAGACCCTGACTCTCCATTATGGAGAATGGAGAACATCCTGTCTCCAATTCTTGCGCTTCGCTTCCTTTTGCTTCCAAGAAGCTCCTTACGACTGTCCATACATTTTTTCCATCCTTTGATTTTCATGTCCCCACTTCTTTTAGAAATCTCGTATGGACAGTTGAGATTCATAGGACGACCTGGCTGTATGTTCAAAACATTAAGACTACCTTTTTGATACATCATATGAGGCACACAATTCTCTGGGATTATCTGTTGAAAAACATAGTAATAACTTCATAGTTAGCAATGATGTACTAGTTTTAGAAGTATGCAAAAGATGCATGGATGTCATAATAGTAAAAATCTTACCAGGGTATCTCCATGGTAGTTACCGTAGTTGAACACATGCACTAGTGGCACGTATTTACCATAATGTTGAGGAGTTTGATTGTGGATAATGTAATTCTCAATGTCAGTACAAAATCCGACCAGATGATTTTTCTCCTTGTAAGTTGTTAATTCGGAGCCATCGGTGTAGTGGATTTTGTCTACCATCTCCTGCACATTCTTTGAACAATAAAAATAAGCGGTCAATGGAAATAAGCTGTCAACTATTTTGAAATAAACAATATAAATTAGCTAATAACTATGTTTGAGAAACTCACATAGCGGTAGAACTGGAGGCATATCAACAAGGACCCAAATGTCCATATTGTCTTGGTTGATGTCAGGATTACCAAGATCCATGGTGATAAGCATACTCTCATCAAAACCATACATCTTGCAAAATGCTTCCCAATTTTTGCAACCAAAACGGGTTACGCTCTCAGAATTATATAGATTTACTTCAAAATCCATCCTCTCCAAGACATAGCGTCTTGCATGGCATGGGATAAGCTATACTCGAATTGTAAAAGATGAAAATTACACATTGAAATAGTTGAAGTCATGCTAAATTATGAAAATAACACTTGTCGTCGTTGTGTACCGTTTCAACTTCGAAGGTCTCCTCGAGCTTAATGCTGAAGCGCCGATCATCGTCCAGGTGAGGCATGTCGCACAGACCTCGATCGTCGTGGCACCAGTCGCACTCCAGCGGGAGACTTCCGTCGTCCGATGATGATGATGACATATCCTACGTACATAATTCAAAAATACATCATTTATGGTTTGTCGACACCGAGGCATCCTAAAAGCTAAGCTTTTATCATTTAGGGTTTGTCGACACTGAGGCACCCTAAAAGCCTAAGCTTTCATCATTTAGGTTCTTATCGACACCGAGGCACCCTAAAAGCCAAGGTTTTATCATTTAGGGTTTGTCAACGTCGAGGCACCCTAAAAGCCTAAGCTTTCATCATTTAGGTTTTGTCGATGCCGAGGCACCCTAAAACCCTAAGCGTACATCATTTAGGTTCTCATCGACACCGAGGCACCCTATAGAAGCCAAGTTAAGTTTTCATCATTTAGGGTGTATCGATGCCGAGGCACCCTAGGTTGGGCCTACTCACTTGGCACTAATCACTTGGCTCTATTGCCACCTATGTGGGGTTTATCATCTAGGGTTTATCGATGCTAAGGAGAATTCTAAGTTGGGCCTAATCACTTGGCTCTATTGCCACCTATGGTTTAATGCAGCAAGAATGGCGGGGCAGTTGATCCTACTTAACTAAGTACTATGATACCCCGGCCCATGCATTAGTCGCAAGTACACCATATGTCCTATTTTTAGCAAAGTCATGCTAAAATTCACGGAAAATTTCAGCATGACCTTTGCTGAAAATAGGACATATGGAGTACCCGAATTTGCCGGAACGGAAGTTAATCGACATTCCGACAGACTCAAGGGCCTCTCGGGGTACTTGCAAATTCATCACGACACAATGGTCGGAGAAAAAACCCAGCCACAGACCATATGGTCCTCTGCTTTCATATGGAAAAAATTAGCTCAACTTATGTGAGCTTCCATTCCGGATATAATAGGTCACCAAACAAAAAAAATCATCCAGATATAATGGTACAGCAAAGAAACAACTTAATCCATGCCTCAGCTTATGAACAGTCATTACTTCAAATACAGAAGAAGGAACAATTTATTTGTGACATAGTTACAAATGATGACAGAATAAAGCAACACCCTGCACTAGCCTAAAAACAAGTGAAGTTTCACCCATATAAGAACAACTTTATAAAATCAGAGAAGTTGCTAAATTTTTTGTATCCTTCATATACACTGGAGTACAATGCTTTATAATGTTCCATCATCATTACAGAAAATTGACAATTGTCCATAACAGTTAACTGAAATTTTTGCCTCATAGCTTGGGTGGGTTAAGTACTAGGAGACTTTGTAATGTGCAGTACAGGTGCAGTAATAGGCTTCTGAGTTAAGAAAACATTTCTGTTTGATTTTCAAACCACACACTTACTTTCAACTATAAACAAAACTGACTTGCTGTTAATGAAACTCATTGTGGAAGTAACTACTAGCAGCATGTCATTATCATGGCAGTCCACTATATATTTTTATGACAAAATACATCATTATCAGGGCACATTATGGCCATTTTCTTACATGATGCTAACTATACCTAACTGATTTTTTTTGACAGTAGCTCAAGTTTTTGACAGTAGCTCCTAACTGTACCTAACTGAATTTTTTGACAGTAGCTCAAGTTTTCGACAGTAGCTCATGTTTTTGACAGTGGCTCCTAACAGTAGCTCCTAACTGAATTTTTTGCTTAAAGGGAAGGCTGACTTAAGTGGCAAGATGATACAATTTGCATAACATAAAAATATATGCATCTTAATATAACACCATCTCCTAACAGAAATAGTATCCAGATCTACTAGGGGGCAAAGTAGAACTGATATTCTTTTGCTGACCTCTAGTACAAGGTATAGAAGAGGAGGTAAGAGAAGAAATAGTGACATTTCTCTTAGCAGGAGACTTTTTCTCTCTTCTAGAAACAACAGTAAATTTCTCCTCCTCTTCCACTACAGTATCATGCCAACTTAGACACAGGGAGGCGACATTTCCATTCAAGTCATGAATATCTAAACAGTGTTCAGTTTTCTTATTAATTTGTTCCCTGGATAATTCCAATTCCTTGAGAACATGAATAAAATCAAAATTATCCAAAGGTATATCAACACCCATCATTGATGCTCTAAACATAATCTCCTTAGCTACTTAATTCCCCAACCCTAGCTACTTAATTCTCCAACCCCTTTTCTTGTCCAAAATTCTCCAACCCCTAACCCTAGAACACATCAGAAGGAAATCAAGAGGGGGAAGAGGGGGAAGCGGCTCGAGTGCTCACTGGGGAGGTCGAGGGCGACTCGGGGTAGCCGGAGCTAGTCGAGGCGGCGCGAATTCGGTGTCGAGCGGTGGCGATGGTGGCCGAGGCGGAGGAAATCATACATCATATGCACAAATGTGTGGTGTCCTTGGATAAAGCAATAGAGACCATAATAATTCCATGTGATAACATATATAAGAGAAGTTCAGTTTTGCGCAAGCAAGGTATGTAATGAAATGTCCCTCCCTTACTTATTCCTTCTCTTCAATACATTCATCCATTCACTCGTCCTTCCAGCTATATAAAGTTGGGAACAATAGGGCAAAGGGGGATGGTTGTTTGTAATTAGGCTATCACTATGTACAAGATAAACAAGACAACCATTGGCCTACGAGATATAGTAAAAAATTGCAAATGAAGTGCAAAAGGAAGATATGTTGCTTAATAATACAAGAAGCCACTTAAGTACACTATTTAGGTGGGTCAACAAATATGGGATGACCAGGTGGCGTGGTTGGTGTCATATTTCTATTTTAATCTCATTGGAACTTTGTGGGGCGGGGTTTGTTTCTTTGTGTGCGGCACACACAATTAGCAAGTATATGTTTGCTTCATAGATGTATCCTTAGTTTTTCCCATATTTCAAGATGGATAAGTTTATTTTTCCTAAATTGGTTAAGAAAAATGGAATTAACTAACAAAAATGAGACTAAAAACATCATGTCAGGGAAGATCCACCCCCCCACTCGCACAAGATCGCATTGCAAAATTAACATTATCAAGTCACGACAAGGAAAGTCCGCACCATTCCACTCCGAAGAGAACACATCATCTAACCAAACATCCTTCTTCCCCATATCCTCAAAGAATATTACATCATAACATGTTGGTTCTACCCTAAGGTCCACTTCTTCGAGGATAACGATAAGTTCTCTAGCCACCCCGCCAGTTGAGGCATACCAGAACCCTCCCCGACATCCGACATCAAACACATACATAAGAAAAGGGACTGGTGTGTCTTGGACCTTACTAGAGGTCACATGAGAGCCACAATGCATGGGCTCTTGATCCACTATCTCTTCCCTTGTGGATCGCTACTCGACGGTCCCGCGCTTTTATTGGGCACCTCCTGCGGCTGAGCCTGTAATTTGGTATTAACCAAACTTCGATTAGTAAATTTTGGTGTTTCTATATTTCCTTTTTGATTTGATTTTCAATTTATACCGAAAGGGGCAATCACCCTGCATAGTAAATCCATTCAGAGTACTATGCATCACATCCCTTTCACTATGTATGGAAGGGGTAGTTAGACTTTCTCATAGTCTGTCAGGTTGGAGAATTTGGTTGATTGTCACGGCTTCTCTTGGATAAGCTTTGGGGTGTCATTTTGCCTTATTGAGGCCCTCTCGCTATGCTGATGATGTGTAGCTAGACATTTTGGCATAACATAACCATGAATCATCTAGTCATATCTAGATGTGTTCTCTATAGAAGAATGTACATATTGGCCAAAATCGACTGAGCTATTCTCCATTTGATTTAGATGAAAACCTGTTTTTTCTGGCATGCAAGCATAGAAATCATGTAACTAGTTTATTTCCATTGTTTCTCTTGAGCAGACTCGAAGATCTTCCCACAACTGTCCATAATATTAGCACGCTGTTTTGAAATCTGGCTCATAGAGCAGCTGAGATCAAAAGTCAGTCCATTTGACACACTATTTGCTTGCTTTGATTGAATGAATTAGAAATCTAGCTGCTGGTGCCACCCCCAGTGACATGACCTGCGTTGGGCTCACTAATGGTATAGACGCCTTTCTTGCGTGGCACCCCACCCAATTAAATAGGCAAGCTCCCAACCCCATTTTGCGTAGCCAGGCGATGTGGGACTAATCACTAAGTGGACAAGCCCCACGGGTGAGAATGATTGGTGGGGACAAGAAGAAGATGTTTTGTAGAGTATTGGGCCTTGTGTAGTTGCCTAATATGGAGGTAGCCCACATGAGTAACTGGGTTGTCCCTGACTCGCACTAGCGGGATGGTTGTTTGTAATTAGGCTATCACTTGTACAAGACATACAAGACAATCATTGGCCTACAGGATATACCAAAAAATTTCTAATAAAGTGCAAAAGAGGATAATATTTTGGCTAACTGTAGTGTTAGAAGCCACTTAAATACACTATTCAGGTGGGTCAACATGTGTGGGATGACCAGGTGGTGTAGTTTCTGGCAGATTTCTATTTTAATCTCATTGGAACTTTATGGGGGCGGGGTTTATTTCTTTGTGCGTGCACCACACACAACTAGCAAGTATATGTTTGCTTCATAGATGTGTCCGTTGTTTTTTCCCATATTTCAACCGGATAAGATTTATTTCCTAAATTGGTTAGGAAAATGTAAATACCTAACAAAAATAAAAAAACATCATGCCAGGGAAGATCCACCCCCTCCACTCGCACCAGTTCATGTTGAAAAATTGAAATAACCAAGTCACGTAATGAAAAATCCACACTCTTCCACTCACAAGAGATCACATCATCTAACCCGAGATCCATCTTCCCCATATCATCATAAAAGATTACATCGTAATATGCAAGTTCTTCCCTAAGGTCCACTTCTTCGAGGATAATGATAAGTTGTCTAGCCACCCCGCCACTTGAGACTTACCGGAACCCTCCCTAGCATCCGACATCGAACACATATGTAAGAAAAGGAACGGGTGGGTCTTGGGCCTTGCCAGAGGTCAAGCGAGAGACACAATGTGTGGGCTCTCGGTCCCCTTTCTCTTCCCTCATGGATTGCTGCTCAACGGTCTTGCGCTCTTGTTGGGCACCACTTGTGGCTGAGCCTGTAATTTGGTATTAACCAAACTTTGGTTAGTCAATTTCAGTGTTTCTATATTTCCTATTTGGTTCGATTCTCAATTTATATAGAAAGGAACAATCATCCTGTGCAGAAAATCGGTTTATACTATTATGAATCACATCCCTTTCACTATGTATGGAAGGGGTAATTGGACTTTCTGGTAGATGTGATCTTGGAGCATTTGGTTGATTGTCACTGCTTCTCTTGTACAAGCTTTGGGGTTGGCATTTTGCCTTATCGAAACCCTCTCGCTATGCAAAATACGTGCATCTCGATATTTTTTCATCATATAACCATGAATCATCTTTGTCAGACCTGTATGTGTTCTCTGTAGAAGAATGCACATAATGGAAAAAATCGACTGAGCTATTCTACATTTGATTGAGATGAAAACCAATTTTATCTTGATTGCAAGTATATAAATCATGTAATTGGTTTATTTGCATTGTTTCTCTTGCAGAAGACTCAAAGATTTGCCCAAAACCGCCCATAAGATTAGCACACTGATTTAGAATCTGGTTGATAGAACAATTGAGATCGAAAGTGAATCCATTTGACACACTATTTGCTTGCATTGGATTGAATGAATAAGAAATCAAGTTGTTGGTGCCCCCTCCAGTGACATGCTCTCTGTTGGACTTAACAAGGATATGTGTTGAGGATATCACTACTAGGCGTAAACCGGCCTATCTGGGCCGGGTTAACTTCTTCAGTAGTTAACTATGTTGAAACCCAAGAAGGCAGATGAGGGCTCAAGGCCCATTGTCGGTTTAAGGCCTGTGGCTGTAAACCAGCGTTGGTATGTAAACTTGTATTGTAAGTTAGGAATAAGTAGAGACCAAACCGACACATCTATGAGCCGGTATTGGGAATTTGTGAACCGACAGGCGTCACCCGTGTATATAAGGGGACGACCTGGCGGCGGTTCAAACAACAAACAACAACTCGAGACTTAGGCGAAGCTTGTTTGCTCCCTAGTCATCGAAACCCCATCAATCCCTTCACAACTAGACGTAGGCTTTTACCTTCATCGAAGGGGCCGAACTAGTATAAACTCTCTTGCGCCCCTGTGTCCTCTTTAACCCCTTCAAGTTAACCCGTCGTGATGGCTCCACGACTAAGTCCTTTCTCTAGGACATCTGCCGTGACAAAACCACGACAGTTGGCGCCCACAGTGGGGCTATCGCACGATGGTTTCAAGTTCTTGGAGGGCCGCTTTGAAGGACTCGAGGGCTACACTGTGGGCCGGATGACTAAGAGTCGTTGCGGCAACCTCTACATCGATGATGCAGGCTGGGGCCCCGAGGCCGGCTCAGTTGAGCACGGGTACCAGGTCCCCTTTGGTGGCATACACGTTTTCATCGGCAAGATCAGTGAACCGGGCCCTGAGCCGGATATCTGCACCGACCTCGTCGAAATGGCTCAGCATGCGCGGTCCGCCTGGGTTAAACCAGCCGTGAAGCGTGCCTTCATGGGAGTTATCCATGGAGGAAGTTACGAGGATGGATCGGAATCTCGCGGCGAGACCGTTGTTTGTTCCGGCGACGAGTCATCAACCGGAGAAACCGAATCTCTATATCAGCTACAAGATGGCCGGATTGGGGGCTGTTCGGACGGCGACAGTATTCCGGACCCCTCTGATCTACCCAACCGAGTTGGAATATTCATGGCTGGCACACAAGCAGCGCCTCATTCTTCAAACGCTGCGCCAATAACCTCCGGTTTAGCAGCGGCGACAGCTGCCGGGGCAGGAAGCTCTGCACGCCCGCTGGCTCAAGTTCTATCAGATCTATTTGATGCATTGGTTGTGCTTATGACAGAAGCTAATCCGACGGATTAGGAAGTCCACAACACGGAGATTGCATAGGTGAAGGAACAGATCACCCAGGCCAAGGCGGACCTGGCAGTTGAGAATGCCAGGATGACCACAGAGCAGGCCGCTTTAGACACACAAGCCTACAGGCTCATGTTGGACCAGAACGCGTCGCATGAAGTCATGAGGAGGAAGTACCGATCCCGTTTGCCTTCGGTTTTCGAGGCCAGAGACCTTTCCAACACCCCAAGAGTAGGGACCAGCAATCCGCTGGAGGGAAACCAGCCGGAAGCTTCGGGGACCGGTGCACCAGTTCAGCCCCGTCCGATGAGTCCGCCTCGTCAAAACACTGTTATACCTCAGACTGTTTCAACACCTCCGGGTCACTACTCCAACCCAATGGACAATCTCATTGCCACTGCTGCATGGCTGGAGGCCATTCCAATTGAAGGTGACTCACCGCAGGCGGTAGAGACATGACGGGTCAAGGAGCTTCTTAGGACAGCTTTGGTCCAACAGGAAGTGTACTCCTACAGCCGCGACCGGATCCACTCAACCCCTCATCCAAGCCGGAGCTATAGCAAGCGTATGGATGAACCAGGAGTATCAAGTAATGAACGTCGTGGAGCACCCCACGGCAACAACCCGGCGGGTGGTGCTGATAACGCTCAGGAAGCGGTGGACCGGGCCCGAGCGCGCAGGGAGGTCGAGTTAGCTGCCCAGTATCAGGCTCGACAGCTTACGCCAGTTCGTCCAACTATTTCGGTCGAACCCGGTGTTACTTCTAGCTCTTTGGGGGTGCCTTGCCTTGTCCCCGCTTTACGCAATGTGCGCCTGCCCAAGGATTACAAGGGCCCGCGCAAGGTACCAAATTACACGGCGGATCAACCCCCAGAGACATGGGTGGAGAGCTATGAGATGGCCATGGAGATGCTTGATGTGGATGATGCGGCATGTGCGAAGTACTTCACCATGATGCTTGAAGGAACGACCCGCACTTGGTTAAAAAGCTTACCGGCCAATTCTATAAGTTCATGGGCCCAATTACGAGCACGGTTTATCAGTAATTTCAAGGATACATGTAAGCAACCCATGTCGATAGTAGACTTAGCTTCTTGTGTCCAGGAGGAAGGAGAATCGATGACTCATTGGGTGCACTGGGTCTCGCAAGTGTTGCATTCATCAGACCGCATCAACGCTGACACTGCAGTCTTAACCCTAGAAGGCAACTGCCGGTTTGGGTCCCTAAAGCTGAAATTGGGACGGATGAAGCGCCATTGCACTGACATGGGGACCCTCATGGCTGCTTTGGTAAAGTATGTTGATTCTGATAGTACCAAGGATCCCGAATCTGATGACGACAAGGCAGAGAAGGGAAAGAGGAACAACAATTCCAAAGGTCAGCAGCATCACTTGGCAGGCAATGGTGGTGGAGGCAAGCGTAAAGCGGATGGTAATATGGACTTTGTGGCTAACACCAACGCGCAGGACAAGGGCCAGCGACGCAGGGGTAAATCGCGAAATCTCAATGGAGCACCCAACCCTAACCCGGACCGCCTAAATTATCTACTGAGCCAGCCCTGTCCAAGACATGGAACGAAGGAGGTGCCGGCAAACCACCTTTGGAAGGATTGCTTCATTATGCAGGAGTTCAAGAATTCTAATGCTTTCTGGTATGATCACGGCTCTGGCGGTGGCTCAGGATCTGGGCCGGGTTACGGTGGAGGAAATTCCGGTTCAGGATTTAATGGTAATTCGGGCGGACATAATAATCAAAATAATCAGAACAACCAGGGTAGTTACAACCAACAGCAGCAACAGTTAGGTTACCAGAGCAACCCAAAGCAGTTGAATAGTGGGCAGTACCATGTCTTCACCACTAGCTTGGACAAGCGAGACCGGAAGGTTCAAAGGCGGGCAGTCAACTCTGTTGAACCGGCCGTGCCCTGTTATCTACGCTGGTCTGAATAGCCAATCATATGGAGCAGAGAGGATCACCCTCCGCAGGTTGATAATCCGGGTTAGTTGGCTCTGGTGGTGGCACCTCAGGTGAGAGGTTACAAGTTCACCAAAGTGCTCATGGATGGAGGGAGCAGCATTAATATCTTGTACTATGAGACCTTCCCTCGTATGGGACTGACAAATAAAAATCTCAAACCGTCTAATACGGTGTTCCACGGTGTGGTACCTGGCAAGTCAGGATATCCTGTTGGTAAGATAGCTCTGGAAGTGGCCTTTGGAGATGATCATGATTCCAGGTCGGAGACATTGACGTTTGAAGTGGTGAAAATCCAAAGTCCATATCACGGCCTGTTTGGGCGACCAGCCTACGCCAAGTTTATGGCACGGCCCTGTTATGTGTATTTGCAGCTCAAAATGCCGGGTCACAAGGGGATAATAACGGTTCACAGAAGCCGTAAAATCACTTTGGAGTGCGAGGAAGGAGATGCGGCCGACGCAGAGTCGGTTTGTGCCACCGAGGAGCTGAAGTATTATAAGGACAATGTTGATCCTGCGGACATGACTCCATTAAAGAAGCCAACTACGGAGCATGATCCGGCCCTGAAGTTCAAATCGGCAGCAGAAACTAAGCTTGTTGACTTCGTACCTGGCGATTCGTCCAAGCAGTTCAGCATCAGTGCCAACTTGGATCCGAAATAGGAAAGTGCGCTCATCGAGTTCATCCGTGAGAATCGGGACATTTTTGCATGGAAGCCCTCTGACATGCCAGGTGTACCGAGGCAACTCGCTGAGCACACCCTTAATGTGGATCCTAAATACAAACCGGTGAAACAGTTCCTCCGCCGGTTTAACGAAGAAAGACGCAAGGTAATTGGAGAAGAGGTAGCTAGGCTCTTAGTGGCTGGCTTTATTGTTGAAGTTTTTCACCCTGAGTGTCTTGCCAATCCGGTGCTGGTCCTTAAGAAAAACGGCACCTGGTGCATGTGTGTGGATTACACAGATCTTAATAAGGCTTGTCCAGCAGATCCTTTTGCCCTCCCCCGTATTGATCAAATTATTGATGCTACGGCGGGTTGTGAGCGTTTAAGTTTTCTGGATGCATATTCTGGCTATCATCAGATCAAAATGGTAGTTAAGGAGCAGGAGAAGACGGCATTCATAACTCCCTTTGGAGCCTTCTGCTATGTGTCTATGCCCTTTGGGCTCAAGAGTGCCCAGGCAACTTATCCACGGTGTGTACAAAATTGTCTTCACAAGAAAATTGGCCGTAATGTACATGCTTACGTGGATGATATCGTGGTTAAGTCCAGGGAGAAGGAGACTTTGGTTGACGACTTGAAGGAAACCTTTGATAACCTGAGGACGTACAAGATGATGCTTAATCCGGCCAAGTGTGTCTTTGGTGTACCGGCAGGCAAGTTATTGGGTTTTCTGGTGTCCAACAGGGGAATTGAGGCTAATCCGGAGAAGATCACCGCCATCACCTCCCTGGCTAAACCGAAGTGTATCAATGATGTTCAATGCCTGGCAGGCCAGATTGCCTCGTTGAGCCGGTTTATCAGTCGCCTTGGTGAGAAGGCAATCCCTTTGTATCAGATGTTGAAGAAGACGGATCAGTTCGTCTGGAGTTCCGCTGCTAATGAAGCATTTGAGGACTTAAAGCGGCAATTGGCCAATCCGCCTGTGCTTGCCGCTCCCATTAACAAGGAGCCATTACTACTATATGTTGCTGCTAATGCTCGTGCGATCAGCATGGCTATTGTGGTGGAGCGAAAGGAGGCAGGTAAGGAGCATCCGGTTCAACGTGCGGTCTATTATATCAGCGAGGTACTCATTGATCCAAGCAAAGGTATCCACATTGGCAGAAGCTGGTGTACGGAGTTTTTATGACAAGCCGGAAGCTTAAGCAATACTTCCAAGGGCACCCAATTACGGTGGTCAGTTCTGCTCCTTTGGGGGATATCATCCAGAACCTGGAAGCGACTGGCCGGATTGCCAAGTGGGCTATAGAGCTTGGGCCACACGGATTGAAGTATGTGCCTCGGACGGCGGTTAAGTCTCAAGCACTTGTTGATTTCATCAATGATTGGACGGAAATGCAAGCACCTGAAGAAAAGCCAGATCACACATATTGGACTATCCATTTTGACGGATCCAGGCAATTGGAAGGCTCGGGGGCTGGAGTCGTATTAACTTCCCCACGAGGTGATAAGTTTTGTTACATTCTCCGTTTAATGTTCCCTTGTACTAACAATGCAGCTTAGTATGAAGCCTTGCTCCATGGTCTCCGGATGGCTAAGGAGATGAACCTAAGTCGAGTTAAGTTCTTTGGTGACTCGGACCTTGTGGCTCAACAAGTATCTGGCACATGGGACTCCAAGGACCCACTCATGGCAGCATATCGTCGCGAGGTGGATATTGTTGCAGGTCACTTTAAAGGCTATCAGGTGGACCACGTGGACCGACGGAAGAATGAAGCGGCGGATGGTTTAAGCCGGCTGGGCTCTCAGCGCAGACCGGTCCCACCCAATGTTTTTCTGGATGTGCTGCACAACCCGTCGGTCACGCTCCCTGGTGAAGCGGATTTGGCTATTCCTGATCCGGAGGTTCAGTTGGTGGCAGCTCTTCATGTCATTCCGGATTGGACGCTTCCTTACCTGGCGTACATGAACCGGGGCGAGTTACCAGAGGATGAGGTTCTGGCCCGACAAATAATCCGGCGGTCCAAGTCCATGACTATTGTCAATGGTGTGTTGCATCATTGCACTGTATTAGGGGCGTTTCAACGCTGTGTGTCACCTGAAGAAGGCTGTGAAATTTTGCGTGAGATCCACGAAGGAGATTGTGGTCACCACGCTGGTTCAAAATCTTTGGTAGCTAAAGCGTTTCGCCATGGCTTCTATTGGTTAACTGCTCATGCTGATGCGGAGGATCTGGTCAGACAATGTGACGGTTGCCAAAAGTTTTCAAGACGTGCTCATGTGCTGGCTCAAGAATTGAGAATGATTCCAATTACTTGGCCGTTTGCGACTTGGGGGCTGGACATGGTTGGGCCTTTCAAAAGGTCCAAAGATAAGAAGACCCACCTCCTGGTGGCGGTTGACAAGTTTACAAAGTGGGTGGAGGCAGAACCTATTAGCAAGTATGATGCGGCCATGGCGGTTTAGTTTATCAAAAAAGTGATTTTCCGGTTTGGCTTTCCACACAGTATCATCATAGATAATGGTACCAATTTGTCCAAGGGTGCCATGAAGGAGTTCTGCGAACGGGAGCACATCCGGCTTGAGGTTTCATCAGTGGCACACCCACAGTCCAATGGTCAAGCAGAAAGGGCTAATCAAGAGATCTTGAGAGGCATCAAGCCCCGGCTTATGGTTCCTTTGCAGAGAACGCCGGGTTGTTGGGTAGAAGAGTTACCATCTGTGTCATGGAGCATCAATACTACACCCAACAGATCAACAGGATACACGCCGTTCTTCATGGTCTACGGAGCGGAGGCGGTTCTCCCTAGTGATATCCGTCATGACTCACCTCGTGTGGCGGCTTATGTTGAAGCGGACAATGAAACAGCACGGCAAGACGCTTTGGACCTGTTGGATGAAGAACGTGACATAGCAACCGCCTGCTCGGCGATTTACCAACAGGATCTTCGTCGTTATCACAGTCGCCGAGTCAGAACCAGAGCCTTTCAGGAAGGAGATTTGGTGCTTCGGCTCATCCATGATCACACTGATATGCATAAGCTATCCCCACCTTGGGAGGGACCTTTCGTGGTCAGCAAGAATCTGCACAACGGGTCATACTATCTGATCAATATTCGAGAGCATAAAGACTCACGTACATCAGAGGAGGAGACCAACAGGCCATGGAACATAGCTCATCTTCGGCCTTACTATACCTGAGCCATTGGCTCTACTTATGTACATATTACGACGATGTATATATTATGATTAAATATAATAAACCGGAACCTCAGCTAAAGCGGGGTATCTGTCCTTTTACATCATGTGTGGTTACACGGAGTTGTTCTAAAGCGGCCTCCGGTTTACCCCTTGAGTTAGCTTTTCAAAAGCATCATGTTATATCACTTGGGGGCTTGGTCGTGTCCGAACCAATGCAACACCTCTTGATAGGCGAGAGCCACCAGATCACTTGGGGACTTGGTCACGTCTGAACCAGTCACGCCTCTTAATCGGCCTAAGGCCACAGAATCAGTTGGGGGCTTGGTCGAACCCAAACCATTGCCATGCCACTTGATCGGCATAAATGCCACGGTTTCATTTGGGGACCTGGCTGACTTGAACCATAGCTACACCTATCGGGAGCTTGGTCATGTCCGTTCATGGTAACGCCATCTGATCGGCTCAAATAAGCCTCTTTTTGCAAATGGTTTTATCATTGCCTTTGCTTCACAATTTTCTTTGATAGATATTTATTTCTTTTTGTTGCATTTTTTAAACCGACAAAATTTTAAAACCGGTTCACACTGTCAATTGACGGAACACGGTTCATTTTTAATCCGGAGACTATTTGGTCGGTTTGATTTTTTGTTAACATCCTTTTATGGAGTAAAACGGTGTTTTATAACCCGGCACGGTTTACATGGTAAACCAGCATTATATATATACAGGAGGTGCTATCTCCTCCAACAGTGTGGGTTTATGAAACCTCCGCTTCAAGATTGGCCAAGCCAACTTCATGCCCAACGATGGCAGGTATTATGTATCTCAAAGATTTGATCATATGCTTAAATTTCAGATATTTTGATCTTATATATGCAGACATCATACTCCGTCTGACGGTACAACCGCGGTGGCACTTTAAGATTTTTTATGTTGCAGAAAATACTTTGGAAAGTTCATCACCCAAAGGAAGAACAAGTTGCAGTGATTATGCATGAAGGGATATCAAAATCAAGAGTATCGGCTAGCCTATTACATGGCAACACGGTGCCCAAAACAAGATCATTGTTTTTTCAAAGGAGAAGCAGTTTAAACCGGCTTCCGGTTCAAGCTTGGTCACCAGCCTGGCCTGATGGTTGTGGGTCATCCCGCTCCACTTCAACTTCAGTTTCTCTACCCAGCGGCTGGAAATCAATAGTTGTCCAGCCGATTCCCATTAATGCTTGAAAGACAACTTCATCATGGATCAGCAACGACGGTTCAATTTCGGGAGCGTAAGTATGCTTACGGATTGGAGGGATAAGATTTTCCGCTTCATGAATTGGTGCAGCTACTCGCTTGTTTTGATTGTCATATTGGGCTTGATAATGAGACAAGTCTGCTTCTTCAGCCAATTGACAAGCTAGCGGACGCACCTCCCGGTTTATTGCTCACAGATCCGCTTCACTAAACTCTGACCCGTCTTCCTTCAAGCTGGGATAGCCCTGAGCCGCTTCAATAGGATCAAAATCCGGCACCCAAGCTTTTGCCCGGATTAAGGCATTGATCGCACCGGTTCGAGCAGCAGATTTCTTCAGCTCTTCAACCCGGGCAGGAAGCACCGACAGTTTCCGTAGAGTGTCCTGAATCAAAGTGGGCACCGGCTTGTTGTGGGACGCAGTACAGATGATCCGCTGTGCACCAGTGTACAGTTGTTCGATCAACGTATAGGCGGCTTTCAATTTCTTCCGCACATCTGACCCCAAATGACCAATGCGTGTCCCTAAAATATCACAAAGGGTTAACAAACCGGCAGCTTTGCAAGACGGCAGAATCAATTTAGAAATCAAACCAGCTTACCAAAGATAGCAGCGGTCATGGCATGCACGTGCCGCTTTATGCTGGTCAATTCATCCACCACCGGTTTTAGTGCAGCCTCGGCGTCTTCTGCTCGTTTGGTTAAAGTGGATTTTTCAGTAGCACAATCCGCCCGCTCCTTCTTGAAATCCTTCTTAAGTTGTTCCATGACGCTTAAGGTGTTGGTCAACTCCTCTTTTGCTTTTGAGGTTTTAGTCTGTTGGGACTTCATATTTTCTTGGAGATCGGCGATTTGGGTCTCTTTGGTCTTCAGCTCAGCCTGCATATAGACAGTTATATGATTCAGCAAAACGGTACAAGAATTGAAGTACCAACCACATAACAAGTTATGCACTTGGCCCTTGGGGGCTAATGCATATTCGATCTTCATCTTTCAATTGCTTACAAAGTCCCAAGCTCAATACAAATATTCAACTTGGCACTTGGGGGCTAATGGCTATTTGTTCAAATAAGTTCTGATCCGGCGATATTAATTACTTAAGTCCCGGTTTAACTACACTAAGTTGAACCGGCCCTTGGGGGCTACATCAGCGAATTTTGAGTCGTTAAGATTTATATTAGTAAGTCCCGGTTTGAAAGAAGATTACAAACCGGCCCTTGGGGGCTAAGAGAGTCGGCAAGAATTGAAACATACAAGCAGGAAAGAGCATATGGAAGTTACCTCATATTTATCTTTCATCATGTTAACCAGACCAGCTTCATAGTCACGACTGGTATACAGCCGGTTCAGATAGCCGGAATGGATGTCTTGGGCGTTCAGTGCAGCGTAAGTCGCCAGACCAACATTCCACTTGCCTTTGCCAAAGGCAGCAAATTCTTCCTTGGCAGTATGTTTAGACAAAGCGACAGGATTGCTTGGCTCTATATGGCCAATTCCAGTAATAACAACTTCATCATCCTTGGCGTCGCCGGTTTGCACTGGGGCCGTTGGCTTATCAGTAGGCTTTGTTGGATTGGTGGATTTCTCAATCCGGATGGGGCTTGTGGGCTGGTTGACAGAACTTGAGGTATCAATAGGCCTCTCTTTAGCAATAAGATCGTCATCTCGCTGCGATGGATCATTGGGTATATCTTCAGGAATAGCTGCTTCAAGATCTGGTGTTTTGCCCGGTTCAGGGACGGCATCCTCCTCAGCCACTTTATCCAGGTGAGCCTTCTTGCTTGGGCTAGGCTTGGCCCTGAAAGGAATAACAAAGTCAAATACAGCATATGTTCCAAGGTGATGTACCGGAAATATTACGATAAGTATAGCTTACTCAAGCACCGTTTTGAGCGGTGGCAGCTGAGTAGCCGATGACTCGCCAGAGGATGAGTGGGAAGTAACCTGATAGTCGGAGTCAGATGGATTAAGAGGTTGACGAAAACAGCCCGCTTTAGGACAAGCACTGACAAGCAAATTAGAGACCTCTGAACGGCGTTTCCGAACTGGACTGTTCGGTAAACCGGCAGAGGTAACTACCTAGCCGTTGTGCCGGGTTGTGCGGCGAGCTTCGTGTTGTTGGGTCTTCATAAGAAATTTGGGATCCAAGTAAGCAAGTAGATGAGAAAATTTAACCTTTCGGTTTGCCCGACGGATTTTTAGGGAAGGCAAAGGGTCTGAGTCGGAAGAGAGAATAATTACCTCTGTAGCATCAGCATGGCTGGCTTCGGCATCATCGTGACAAATATCATCATCAATAAGACGCATGAAAAATAAGCCAAGTGAGCCAAGCTCTACCTCAAGGTCTGGATTATCCGCATCGTCATCAGAGGCCGGATCAGAGGATGCAGTGGTTCTTTTCCTGTGGGTAGTCTTCTTCACAGCTTTAGTCTTTTGCCGGGTTGGTCGCTCCGGTTTGTCTGGTTTTTCTGGCTTCTCCTGGGGAAGTTTCTTGCTCCAAAACGGATCATTACCCTGTTTAAATAGACATTGATATTAAAATGACCAGATATATCAATAACAGGTTCAGTAAAAAGGAAAAAATCAAACTCTTACAGCTGGCGGTTTGTTGGTGGCACAGAAGGGAAGCAGGCCGGTTCGAGCATAGACGTGTTCCAGTTCATTCAGCATTTTATTCACAGCCTCTGTGATTTCTTCATCGGTAAGCTGGATGTTAGCATGTCGCAGTGGGTCATCAACACTGCCCGTATACCCGCACATCAAACCGGAGCACTGACTAAGGGGCAGTATGCTCCACGATATCCAATAGCGAGCGATATCAACTCCTGTTAAACCATTGGCCATGAAGGCTCTGAGCTTGGACAGTTGAGGAGAGTATTTGCTTCTCTCCTTGGCAGTCAACCTGTGCGGAAAGGGGTGTGTATTGCTAAGCCGCTCCGGACGAAAACCAGGCAAAGGATTTTCACCAGCAGGGGAGGTGTCTTTGCAATAGAACCATGTTTGATTCCACTCTTTGGGGTGGCTGTGTAGCTTGGCATGAGGGTATGTGACCTCTTTCCTTTTCTGAATCGCCACACCGCCCAATTCCATATTGGAACCGTCAGAAAATTCAGTACGGCGGTTTAGATGGAAACGGTCTCTGAACAACTCCACTGTGGGCTCCTCTTGAAAAAACACCTCACAGAGCACTTGGAAGTGAGACATGTTTGTAACAGAGTTGGGACTAGTGTCTTGTGGGTGGAGTTGAAAATCGGCTAAAACGTCCCGGTAAAATTTAGAACCGGGCGGCTTAAAGCCCCGGGCTAAGTGATCTACGAAAACGACGACCTCTCCTTCTTGAGGTGTGGGAGGGCATTCTTTGCCAGGAGCTCTCCAATGGATGGTGTTTTTGCTGCCTAAAGCACCGATCAGGACTAAATTATTCAGTTGGGTCTTTGTGACGCGAGAAGGAACCCAGTTGCACTCATATACTTGCTTGGCCATGATGAAATCTACAAGATAGGTAATTCCGGTTCAAGAATGCATTTATTAAAGTGCACTAGTATGTACAATGGTAAACCAGAGACAACTCTATCTAAACCGGAGTTTTATGAAGCAACAGCATCTAGCGGTTCAACAAGGGGACTAATGGTAATACCGGTTTGGCAATTTTTCTACGAAGTTAAACCACCGGATCTAAGCATGGAAATAGTTGAGATAGCGGATAGATAAGTGTACAAAAACAGATTTCACAAGATTTCTCTACAATGACGGATCTGAATCAAGTTCAGAAAAGAAGGAAAATATTCAAGGTTCAAAAAAGAATAGTACCGAATCAATGGGCAGAGATACAGGTAGATCTATGGTCTTGAGGCATATAAGTAAAGGCGGATGCTAAGAACTACCGCTACACAGAGCAAAGGTTCACAAGTTCATCCAGGATCTATCATATGAATACGAAGCAGACGATGAACTCTGAAGAACTTGGAAACCCTAGAATGGATCTACAGAGGAAAAGGTGAAGAACTCACCGGAGCCGAGGAAGAAACAGAAGGTCGCCGCGATGCTCTGGTACAATCAGGGTGATGCAGCAGCCAAGGTTGGAGCAGAGGTCGTCGACGGCGGCGGAGCTCCGAAGCTGGACGACGCGGGGAAGACGAAGCAGAAGGGAATGAAGGGGAAAAGGAAATGACCCTTCGGTCTTATTTATAAGGCAAGGGGCATGTGTCAGGCGCAAAAATCAAGGAACCGTGGGTCTGGAAACGGAGCTGTCGCCTCGATTGTGGCAGACCTATTAAACAAAAAAGGTATCATGTATAAGTTTCTTTATAACAGGTGACGTCACGCCGGTTTACAATGACTAGAGAAGATGACATCACGACGATTCAACAAACTACAAGAAGGTGTTGAAGATGAAGATTTTTTGCTAAGGATTGACGTGAACCTGTTCAAATCAATCTGGGGCCTAATGTTGAGGATATCACTACTGGGCGCAAACCAGCCTATCTAGGCCGGGTTAACTTCTTCAGTAGTTAACTATGTTGAAACCCAAGAAGGCAGATGAGGGCTCAAGGCCGATAGTCGGTTTAAGGCCTGTGGCTGTAAACCGGCGTTGGTATGTAAACTTGTATTGTAAGTTAGGAGTAAGTAGAGACCAAACCGGACACATCTATGAGCCGGTATTGGGAATCTGTGAACCGACGGGCGTCACCCGTGTATATATGGGGACGACCCGGCGGCGGTTCAAACAACAGACAACAACTCGAGACTTAGGCGAAGCTTGTTTGCTCCCTAGTCATCGAAACCCCATCAATCCCATCACAACTAGATGTAGGCTTTTACCTTCATCGAAGGGGCCGAACTAGTATAAACTCTCTTGTGTCCCTGTGTCCGCTTTAACCCCTTCAAGCTAACCCATCGTGATGGCTCCACGACTAAGTCCTTTCTCTAGGACATCTGCCGTGACAAAACCACGACAAAATGGATGCCTTCCATGAGTGGTACCTGACCCTATGAAATAGAAGTTCCGAACCCCATTTTGCATAACCAGGCAATGTGGGACTAATTACTAAAGAGACAAGCTCGATGGGAGAGAATGATTGCAGTGGGCAAGAACAAGAAATTTTGTAGAGTATTGGGCCTTGTGTAGTTGTAGAATATGGAGGTAGTCAGCCCACATGAGTAATTGGGCTATCCCTGACTCGCACAAGGCCACACACAAAACTGAGATCATCCTTAGGGGCAAGACTATGTGTCTCCTATTGAGAGACCAAACAAGATCTTGCATGAAGTGCCGACGAAATGGGACAACCTAGCATGCAGGAGGACCATATGCCTTAAGCATTGGGTTTTCTTCTCTTATTTGTTTCCATTTTTGTTTTCAGTTATTGCTTTCCCTTTTTACTTTATTTTTTATTTTTTCAAAGTTCTGCCATTACATTTCGCAGTTTATGTTGTTATTTGTCTAACCCTTTCGTTTTCCCACCAACTTCTCAACTACCCACACACTATAATCATTAGGAAAATGCTCGTGCATTGCTACGAGAAACATAAATAAAATAATAACAATTTAGTAATTGCGTCGACCCATGTATATAGGGGATAGTTATAGTAGTTCTTTACGGAGGGGGTAGTCCCAAGTGCCCTCTCTGTTGATTTTTGGGTGATGAGCATGGTAGATTGGGAGGAAAGAGGACATGTTGTGTTAGAAAACATACGTTGAATATTCTAAGTTTACTGTTGTGTCCAACGCTTCTCCCCAAACTGGTTTTTATCACGCTTTTGTAGTTCCTGTGTAGTTTTTGGAACGGAGCCTCACACAACGCTGTGACCAATCAACTATGGCTTGCGCTTATCTAGCCGTCTTGCACAATCGAAGATCTAAATAATATATCGGTTTTGCCAAGTCTTCAGGAAAAGGTTTCTTGTTTTGGGATTCTCGGGTTAGTTTTCAAAAAGAGCATGTTTAGTTAGCGAGAAGTGTATATTCGACTTTCTTAGAAAAAAAGTGTAAGCAGCTTAAAAAGTGGAATTTGAACTTTTTCACATAGTGTAAAATTGCTTTTTAGATATATAGGTACTTAAGACGAAAAATAATCAATATGAACATATCAGTGCTTAGTATCGAAATGTGTGTACTACGGTTACTAATAATTTTAAGCGCACTATCGTATCAATCGCTCCTCCAACCCTCTATTCAAACTTACACACAACATTACCGCAACACAAAGTAACAAATCAATGCCTTGTGAGGGCATATATCACCTTGGTGTGATAATAAATTTTATCCCTAACCACAAGGAAAACACCTCATGTAATGAACTCCACCTAAAACTGCATACTTGCATAAAAAACATTGTGACTTGTTACCACATGTTGCTTGTAATGAAATTATAATAGGAAATCATACATCACATGTATAGATGTGGGGTGTACTTGGATAAAGTAACAAAGTAACACAAAGTAACAAATCAATGCCTTGTGAAGGCATATATCACCTTGGTGTGATAATAAAATTTATCCATAACCACAAGGAAAACGCCTCATGTAATGAACTCCACCTAAAACTTCATACTTGCATAAAAAACATTCTGACTTGTTACCACACGTTGCTTGTAATCAAAGTATAATAGGAAATCATACATCAGATGCATAGATGTGGGGTGTACTTGGATAAAGCAATAGAGACCATACTAATTCCATGTGAGAACATATTCAAGAGAATTTCAGTTTCGCGTAAGCAAGGTATGTAATGAAATGTCCTGCTTGTTGGAAAACTTGTAATCCTGTCGCACCTCTTGTCACGTACTTTTTTGCTTTCTGCAAATAAACCTGACCATGTAGCGTGAGCGTGTTCACATCCTGGTCGGAGTAGTAGCTAGGTAGGCTTGCACGTTGCTACATCTAGCTCGTGGGATGGCACGACCAACGGCTGTAACGGCGGAGCCTTGTGCGTGGTCAAGGGACGTGGGATGGCACGTCCGCATAGCTTGGTAATGGCGCAAGATTAGGATCAATCTGTTAGTCAGTTTTGAGCTGTTAAATAAACGGAGGAATAGAAAAGCTGCAGAAGTTGCACGCAGCGCAAAACCCTCTCTCTCTCGTGTGTGTGTGTGTGAGATCATCGCGTGAGTTCTTCCCGGTTCAGCTACAACAAGTGGTATCAGAGCCTCCGATCTAGGGCTGAGAGCCTTGGCCGGCGGCCGAGGTTCGCAGGCGCCGGCAGGGACACCGGTGGCGGATCAGCGGTCCCGCGGACTGAGCCGCGGGAGGAGCCCGACGCGGCATGGAGGCCGCGTCATGATCGTCCGGGAGAGCACCACGGAGGTTGGCGGCGGCGACGTCGTTTGGCCCATGCTGACGCGGACCAACTACGCCCAATGGTCCGTGGTCATGATGGTGAACCTGCAGGCAAAGATGCTCTGGGACGCGGTCGAGACGGGGAATGCCCCAGTCCGTGAGGATCGCAGTGCGTTGGTGGCGATACTGCACTCCACGCCGGAGGAGATGCACGCGTCACTCGCCACCAAGGAGACGGTGATGGCGGCATGGGACACCATCAAGATTCAGCGCGTCGGTGTTGAGCGCGTCCGAGAGGCGAACACGCAGAAGCTCCGCAAGGAGTTCGAGGCCATCTCGTTCCGGGATGGCGAGATGGTGGATGAGTTCTCCATGCGCATCTCAGGGCTCGCCGGCTCTCTCCGCTCGCTCGGGGACACACTTGAAGAGGTAAAAATTGTTCGCAAGTTCCTACGTGTAGTTCCTGCCAAGTACTCTCAGGTGGCCATCGCCATCGAGACCATGCTCGACGTCACGACCATGTCGGTGGATGAGCTCACCGGCCGGCTGCGCGTCATCGAGGATCGCCTGGAGGAGGACAACAATGACGGCGGCTCGGGTGGCCGCCTACTCCTCACCGAGGAGGAGTGGTACACCCGCCTGAAGGACAAGGAGCAGGGCGGCAGCTCCTCCGGTGGGAACGGCGGACGTGGCCGTGGCGGCGGACGCAACGGCGGCGGGCGTGACAAGGCGCCAAAATGGAACGGCAAGTGCCACAACTGCGGCATTTGGGGGCACTTCGCCCGCGAGTGCTACAGGCCGCGCCAGGAGCGGCGTGAAGGTGGCGAGGAGGCCCACCTCGCCCAAGGAGAAGATGACCAGCCAGCAATCTTGCTGGCTCAAGTGTGCGACGAGGTCTTACATGACGCGGCGCCGGAGGAAAACAGCGGGCGCGATGCCGCCCCAACAGGCGCGGCGCTGAGTGGCAGCCGCGGAGACAGTTCGGGCGCGACTGAGGTGGTGAACCTCAACGAGGAGCACGTCGTGCGGGTGGACGCGGGCGCCGGGGTGTGGTACTTAGACACCAGCGTGAGCAACCACATGACCGGCGACAAGGACCTGTTCGCCACGCTCGACGAGTCGGTCAAGGGCACGGTGAAGTTTGGCGATGGATCACTCGTCAGCATCTGCGGGCACGGCACGATCGTCTTCGAGTGCAGACAGAAGGGCCACCGTGCGCTCACGGATGTGTACCTGATCCCGAGGCTGCGTAGCAACATTGTGAGCATCGGCCAGCTGGACGAGCTCGGGTGCAAGACGGTGGTCGAAGACGGCGTGCTGGATCTGTTCGACCGCGACCGCGCGCTCCTCGCGCGGGTGACGTGCTCCAAAAACAGGTTGTGCACCATTAGGCTGAAGATGGCGGCACCCGTGTGCCTCCTGTCCGTCATGCAGGACGAGGCCTGGCTGTGGCATGGACGCTACAGCCACCTGAACTTCCGCTCCCTCCGCGCTCTCGCTGAGAAGGGCATGGCGGAGGGCGTGCCATCGATCGAGCGCGTCGAAGAATTCTGTGACGGGTGCGCTCTTGGGAAGCAGCACCGCGTCTCGTTCCCCCAGGCATCCAAGTATCACGCTGAGCGTGGGCTCGAACTGGTCCACAGCGACTTGTGCGGGCCGATCAAGCCAGCCACGGCGGGCGGCAACAGGTACTTCTTGTTAATGGTCGATGATCATAGCTATTTCATGTCGATCGAGGTCATCAAGTCCAAGGATGAGGCGTTCAAGCGCTTCAAGCGGGTCAAGGCGCTCGCGGAGGCGACGCCGGGCAGGAAGCTCCTGGCGTTTCGCTCCGATCGCGGTGGCGAGTTCAACTCCGCTGCATTCCGGGAGTACTGCGACGAGCACGGCATCAAGCACAGCACCACCGCCCTATACACACCACAGCAAAACGGCGTCGTCGAGCGCCGCAACCAGACGGTGGTGGAGATGGCACGCTGTTTGTTGAAGAGCATGGGCGTGCCGACGATCTTCTGGGGCGAGGCCGTGCGCACCGCGGTCTATCTGCTGAACCACGCGCCCACACACAGCTTGGATGGGTGAACTCCATACGAGGCATGGCACAACCGGAAGCCCAAGGTACATCATCTTCGTGTGTTCGGATGCGTAGCTCATGTGAAGCGGCTCGGCCCCGGCATCGACAAGTTGGTTGATCGCTCGATGCCCATGGTCTTCGTCGGCTACGAGGACGGCGCCAAGGCCTACCGGGTGTACGACCCGGCGACGAAGCAGTTGCGCGTCACGCGCGACATCGTGTTCGAGGAGCACCGAAGATGGGACTGGAGCGGCGGCGCTGACGCGACGCCCACGCCGTGCACCACATTTGAGGTGGTGTACCGTGACCTGCCGACCGGCAGGCACCACGTTCTGGGCGCAATACCGCAGCCCGCCATGCCTGAAGGACCAGGTCTGGACAGCCCACCGCAGGCAACGCCGAGCACGCCGGCCCCGCGCACCCACAACTGGGTGACGGCACCGTCGCATGACACAGGACGACATGACGCGGTGGACGGCGCTGCGCTGCGGTACAGGCACATGGCCAGCATCGAGCAGGAGCTCGACGACGCCTGGGAGGAGGAGCAGGTGGAGGTTAACCACCTCTGCTTGCTGGCTGCAGAGGAACCAGGCGGCGTTGAGGAGGCAAGGGGGATCCCAGCTGGAGGCGCGCGATGGAGGATGAACTGGACGCGATTAGAAGCAATGGCACCTGGGAGCTCGCCGAGCTCCCGCCTGGTCACGTCACCATCGGCCTCAAGTGGGTGTTTAAGGTAAAAAAGGATCCAGCTGGCAACATTGTGAAGCATAAGGCGAGACTTGTCGCGAAAGGCTATGTGCAGCGGCAGGGGGTGGACTTCGACGAAGTCTTCGCTCCAGTCGCGCGCATGGAGACCGTGCGCGTCCTGCTCGCGCTCGCCGCGCACTCCGGGTGGCAAGTGCACCACATGGACGTCAAGTCCGTGTTCTTGAATGGCGAGCTGGTCGAAGAGGTGTACATGCACCAGCCCCCCGACTTCATCGACTCTTGACAACGAGCACAAGGTACTCAGGCTGCGCAAGGTGCTCTATGGGCTGCGCCAGGCACCGCGCGCCTGGAACGCCAAGCTCGACGGCGAGCTCACCAACCTAGGCTTCGAGCGAAGCCCCTTGGAGCACGCCGTGTATCGAAGGGCAACTGAAGCGGGCGTCTTGCTGGTCGGTGTGTACGTTGATGATCTGGTGATCACCGGCACTGACGTGAAGGAAATCAAGAGCTTCAAGGAGCAGATGCATCATCTGTTCGACATGAGCGACCTTGGCCTCCTGAGTTATTACTTGGGGATCGAGGTTGAGCAGCGTGAGGGCGTGATCATGCCGTGTCAAAGCACCTATGCAGAAAAGGTGCTGGAGCAGGTAGGGATGAAGGACTGCAACTCGAGTCACACGCCCATGGAGCACCGGCTGCAGCTGATCAAGGGCGACACTGGGGGCGGCATCGATGTTACCAAGTACCGGAGTGTTGTTGGGAGCTTACGCTACCTCTGCAATACTAGGTCGGACATCACGCACGCCGAGAGCGTTGCACTGGGCGGCGGTGAAGCAGATCCTCCGCTACGTCTGAGGGACCTCTGGCTATGGATGCTGCTACAAAAGGACCATGGAGGAAGCCGAGCTGGTGGGATACAGCGACAGCGACCTCGCCGGCGACGTCAACGATCGCAAGAGTACAACTGTGGTGGTGTTCTTCCTCAACGGCAGCCCGATCACTTGGACGTCGCAGAAGCAGAAAGTCGTCGCCCTCTCCTTCTGTGAAGCAGAGTACATGGCGGCGGCGATGGCGGCGTGCCAGGGCATCTGGCTGAGCCGTCTCTACGGCGAGCTGGCCAGGAGCGACCCCATGACGGTGAAGCTGTTCATTGGCAACAAGTCAGCGATTGCGCTAAGCAAGAACCCGGTGCATCACGATCGGAGTAAGCACATTGACATACGCTTCCATTTCATTCGTGAAAGCATCGAGGATGGAAAGGTGCAGGTTGATCATGTTGGAACTGAAAGACAACTCGCTGATCTCCTCACCAAAGCACTAGGGCGCTTCAGGTTCAGTTTGCTGAGGGAGTGCCTTGGTGTCATCGAAGTGAAGGGATCTTAGGCAACAGGATTAGGTGGTGATTTGTTGGAAAACTAGTAATCCTGTCGCACCTCTTGTCACGTAGTTTTTTGCTTTCTGCAAATAAACCTGACCATGTAGCGTGAACGTGTTCACGTCCTGGTCGGAGTAGTAACTAGGTAGGCTTGCACGTTGCTACATCTAGCTCGTGGGATGGCACGAGCAACGGCTGTAACGGCGGAGCCTTGTGCGTGGTCAAGGAACGTGGGATGGCACGTCCGCATAGCTTGGTCATGGCGCAAGATTAGGATCAATCTGTTAGTCAGTTTTGAGCTGTTAAATAAACGGAGGAACAGAAAAGCTGCAGAAGTTGCACGCAGCGCAAAACCCTCTCTCTCTCGTGTGTGTGTGTGTGTGATCATCGCGTGAGTTCTTCCCGGTTCAGCTACAACACTGCTCATACTTATTCCTTCTCTGCAGTATATTCATACATCCACTCGTCCTTCCAGCTATATACAGTTGGGTACAATAGGGCAAAGGGGTGGTTATTTTTAATTAAGCTATCTCTGTGTACAGGACATACAAGACAATCATTGACGTATGGGATATAGTGAAAATTTGCAAATAAAGTGCAAAAGGAAGTGATTTTGCTTAACTGTAATGCAAAAGGCCACTTAAGTACATTATTAAGGTGGGTTAACACGTGTGGGACGACCAGGTGCCGTGGTTGGTGGCAGATTTCTATTTTAATCTCGTTGGAACTTTATGGGGGCGATGTTTGTTTCTTTGTGCGTGCGCCACAAACAACTAGGAAGTATACATTTGCTTCATAGATGTGTCCTTAGTATTTTCCCATATTTCAAGTCGGATAAGTATTTTTTTTCCTAAATTGGTTAAGAAAATGGAAATAACTAACAAGAATGAAACAAAAAACATCATGCCAGGGAAGATCCACCCCCTCCACTCGCACGAGATCGTGTTGAAAAATTGACATAATCAAGTAAAGTCATGGAAAAGCCACACCCTTCCACTCACAAGAGATCGCATCATCTAACCCGAGATTCGTCTTCCCCATATCCTCACACAAGATTACATCATAGTGTCCAAGTTCTACCCTAAGGTCCACTTCTTCGACGATAATGAGAAATTGTCTAGCCACCCCGCCACTTGAGACATATATACCAGAACCCTTCCCAGCATCCGACATCAAACACATATGTAAGAAAAGGGACGGAAGGGTCTTGGGCCGTACCAGAGGTCACGCGAGAGCCACAATGCGTGGGCTCTTGATCCCCTTTCTCTTCCCACGTGGATCATTGCTCGACGGTCCCACGCTCTTGTAGGACACCTCCCGCGGCTGAGCCTGTAATTTGGTATTAACCAAACTTCGGTAGTAAATTTTGGTGTTTCTATATTTCCTTTTTGATTCCATTTTCAATTTATACCGAAAGGGACAATCATCCTTTACAGAAAATCCATTTAGACTACTACAAATTGCATATCTTTCGCTATGTATGGAAGTGTTAATTAGACTTTTTGGTAGTCTGTGATCTTGGAGCATTTGGTTGATTGCCACAGCTTCTGTTGTACAAGCGTTGGTGTTGGTATTTTGTCTTATTGAGACCCTCTCGCTATGCTCAAGATGTGCAGCTGGATATTTTGCCAACATATAATCATGAATCATCTGGCCAGATTTGGATGTGTTACCTATAGAAGAATGCACATATTCGCCAAAATCGACTGAGCTATTCTTCGGTTGATTAAGATAAAAACCAGTTTTATCTGGCATGCAAGCATAGAAATCATGTAACTGGTTTATTTGCATTTTTTCTCTTGGAGAAGACTCAAAGTGTTGCGCACAACCGCCATAAGAATAGCACACTAGTTGATAGAATAGCCAAGGTCGAAAATCAATCCATTTGACACACTAACACACTATTTGTTGCATTCGATTGAATGAATAAGAAAGCAAGCTTCTAGTGCCCCTTCCAATTGCATGCCCTACGTTGGGCTCACCAAGGATATGGATGCCTTCCATGCGTGGCACTCCACCCTATTGAATAGCCAAGCTCCCAACCCCATTTTGCATAGCCAGACGATGTGGGACTAATCACTAAATGGACCAGCCCGTGGGAGAGAATGATTGGCGTTGGCAAGAAGAAGAAGCTTTGTAAGTATTGGGGCTTGTATAGCTGTAGAATATGGAGGTAGTCAGCCCACATGAGTAACTGGGTTGTCCCTCACTTGCACAAGGGCACACTAAAAACTGAGATGATCCTTAGGGGCACGACTATGTGTCGCCTATAGCGAGACCAAACAAGATCTTGCCTGAAGTGCCGAAAAAATGGGACAGCCCATTATGCAGGAGGACCATAGGCCTTAAGCGTTGGGTTTTCTTCTTTTACTTTTACTTTTATTTTTTTCAAACTTGTGCCATTATATTTCACAATTTATGTCGTTATATGTCCACCCCTTCCGTTTTCCAACAAACTTCTGAACTACTGACCCCGTATAATCACTAGGAAAATGCTCGTGCATTGCTACGGGCAACATGAATCAAATAATCACAATCTAGTAATTGCTTCGACCCATATGTGTAAGGGGTATTATAGACGGGGGCAGTCCGAAGTGCCCTCTCTGTTGATTTTTGTGTGTGAGCATGGCAGATTGGGAGGAAATAGGACATGTTGTGTTAGAAAACATCATTGAAGATTCTGAGTTTGGCTATATCGGCACAAACTTTTCAATTCGAACTTCAAATTAACTTTCCTTTTCAACGCTTCTCCCCAAACTGGTTTTGATCCCGCTTTTGTAGTTCCTGTGTAGTTTTTGGAATGGAGCCTCACACACCGCTTGTGACCAATCAACTGGACTTCACTTATTATGGCATGCGATTGTCTAACCATCTTGCACGACCGAGGATCTAAATAATATATCGGTTTTGCCAAGTCTTCAGCAAATGGTCTCTTTTTTTGAGTCTCGGGTTAGTTTTCAAAATGTGCAAGTTTAGTTATCCAGAAGTGTAGATTCCCCTTTTCTATAAAAAGTGTAAGTAGCTTAAAAGTGGAATTTGAACTTTTTCACATAGTGCCAAATTGCTTTTTAGATATATAGGTACTTAAGACAAAAAATAATCAATATGCACATATCAATACTTAGTATTTGAAATGTGTGTACTAAGGTTACTAATAATTTACAGCTCTCTATCGTATCAATCACTCCTCCAACCCTCTATTCAAACTTACACACATTATTACCGCAACACAAAGTAATAAATCAATGCCTTGTGAAGGCATATATACGCATTGCTGTGATAATAAATTTTATCCCTAACAATGAGCGAAAATGCCTCATGTAATGAACTCCACCTAAAGCTACATACTTTTGTGAAAAAAAACATTGTGACTTGTTACCACACGTTCCTTGTAATTAAAGTATAATAGGAAATCATACTTCACATACACAAATGTGTGGTGTACTTGGGTAAAGCAATAGAAACCATATTAATTCCGTGTGAGAACATATTCAGGAGAAGTTCAGTTTTGCGCAAGCAAGGTATGTAATGAAATGTCCCACCCATACTTATTCCTCCTCTGCAATACATTCATCCATCCACTCGTCCTTCCAGCTATATAAAGTTGGGTACAATAGACAAAAGGGGGATGGTTGTTTGCAATTAGGCTATCACTGTATACGAGACATACAAAACAATCATTGGCCTACGGGATATATCAAAAAATTGCAAATCAAGTGCAAAAGGAAGAGATTTTGCTTAACTGTAACGCAAAAATCGACTTAAGTACAATATTTAGGCGGGTCGACACGTGTGGGATGACCAGGTGGTTTGGTTGGTGGCAGATTTCTATTTTAATCTCATTGAAACTTTATGGGGCGGTGTTTGTTTCTTTGTGCGTGCGCCATAGACAAGTATAGTAAGTATATGTTTGCTTCATAGATGTCTCCTTATTTTTTCCCATATTACAAGCGAGATAAGATTTCCCCCCCTAATTTGGTTAAGAACAAATGGAAATAACTAACAAAAATGAAATAGAAAAAACATCATGTCAGGGAAGATCCACCCCCCTCAACTCACATGAGATTGGGTTGATAACTTGACAAAATCAAGTCACATCATGGAAAATCCATAGCCTTCCACTCCCAAGAGATCGCATCATCTAACCCAAGATCTGTATACCCCATATCCTCACAGAAGATTGCATCATAATGTGCAAGTTCTACCCTATAAGGTCACTTCTTCGAGGATGATGACAAATTGTCTAGCCACCTCGCCACTTGAAACTTACCGGAACCCTCCCTAGCATCCGATATCAAACACATATGTAAGAAAAGGAACATGTGGGTCTGGGGCCTTACCAGAGGTCAAGTGAGAGATACAATGTGTGGGATCTCGATCCCCTTTCCCTTCCCTCATGGATCGCTGCTAGATGGTCTCGCGCTCTTGTTGGGCACCTCCCACAGTTGAGCCTGTAACTTGGTATTAACGAAACTTCGGTTAGTAAAGTTTGGTGTTTCTATATTTCCCTTTTCATTCAATTTTCAACTTATACCAAAAGGCACAGTCACCCTGCTTAGAAAATTCGTTTAGACTACTAAGAATCACATCCTTTTCGCTATGTATAGAAGGGGTAATTGGACTTTCTGGTAGTCTGTGATCTTGGAGCATTTGATTGATTGTCATAGCTTCTCTTGTACAAGCTTTGGGGTTGTATTTTGCCTTATCGAGACTCTCTCATTATGATGAAGACGTACAGTTGTATATTTTATCATCATATAACCTTGAATCATCTCGTCAGATCTGGATGTGTTCTCTATAGAAGAATGTACACATTGTCCAAAATTGACTGCGCTATTCCGCATTGGATTGAGATGAAAAGTTTTATCTGGCATGCAAACATAGAAATCATGTAACTGGTTTATTTGCAATTTTTCTCTTGGAGAAGACTCAATGAGTTGCCCACAACCGTCCACAAGATTAGCACACCGGTCTATAATCTGGTTGATAGAATTGTTGAGGTCAAAATTCAATCCATTTGACACACTATTTTCATGCATTGGATTGAATGAATAAGAAATCAAGCTGTTGGTGCCCCCTCCAAGGACATGCCCTGCATTGGCCTGAAAAAGGATATGGATGCCTTCCATGTGTGGCACCCCACACTATTAAATAGCCAAGCTCCCAACCCCATTTTGCGTAGCCAGGCGATGTGGGACTAATTAGTAAACGGACAAGCCCCACGGGAGAGAATGATTGGGGTGGGCAAGAAGAAGAAGAAGTTTTGTAGAGTACTGGGCCTTCTGTAGTTATATAATATGGAGGTAGTCAGCCCACATGAGTAACTGGGTTGTCCCTCACTCGCACAAGGCCACACATGAAACTAAGATGATCCATAGGGGCGCGACTATATGTCATCTATTGCGAGACCACACAACATCTTGCCTGAAGTGCCGACGAAATGGGATAGCCCAGCGTGTATGAGTTCCATACGCCATAAGCGCTGGGTTTTCTTTTTCTGCCATTTTTCAGTTATTGCTTTCTCTTTTTATTTTATTTTTTATGTTTTTCAAAGTTGTGCCATTATATTTCACAATGTCATTATATGTCCACCACTTTTGTTTTCCCACCAACTTCTCAACTACCGACCCACTATAATCACTAGGAAAATGCTCGTGCATTGCTAATGGAAAGATGAATCAAATAATCACAATTTAGTAATTGAGTCGACCCTTATATGTAAGAGGTAGTTATATTTGTTCTTTACAGAGGGGGGGGGGGTAGTCCCAAGTGACCTCTCTATTGATTTTTGGGTGATGAGCATGGAAGATAGGGAGGAAAGAGGGCATGTTGTGTTAGAAAACATACATTGAAGATTCTGAGTTTGGCTATATCGGCACGAACTTTTCAATTCGACCTTCAAATTCACTTTCATGTCCAATGCTTCTCCCCAAACTGGTTTTGCTCCCACTTTTGTAGTTCCTATGCAGATTTTGAAACGGAGCCTCACACACCTATCAGGACCAATCAACTAGACATGAATTATTATGGCTTGCGCTTGTGTAGCCGTCTTGCACGACCGAAGATCTAAATAATATATTGGTTTTGACAAGGTTTTAGCAAATGGGTTGGGAGTCTCGGGTTAGTTTTCAAAACATGCAAGTTTAGTTTGCCAGAAGTGTAGATTCCATTTTTTTAGAAAAAGTTTAAGCATCTTAAAAAGTGAAATTTGAACTTTTTCACATAGTGAAAATCACTTTTTTAGATATATATAGGTACTTACGACGAAAAATAATCAATATGAACATATCAATGCTTCCTATTGAAATATGTGTACTAGGGTTACTAATAATTTACAACGCACTTTCGTATGAATCGCTCCTCCAACCCTCTATTCAAACTTACACACATTATTACCGCAACACAAAGTAACAAATCAATGCCTTGTGAAGGCATATATACGCATTGGTGGGATAATAAATATTAGCCCTAACCATGAGCAAAAACACTTCATGTAATGAATCCACCCAAAACTAGATACTTGCCTTGAAAAACATTATGACTTCTTACCACGTGTTGCATATAACTGTAGTATAATAGAAAATCGTACATCATGTGCACAAATGTGTGGTGTACCTGGATAAGGCAATAGAGACCATAGTAAATCCATGTGAGAACATATTCAAGAGAAGTTAAGTTTTGCTCAAGCAAGGTATGTAATGAAATGCCCCTCCCATACTTATTTCTCCTCTGCAGTACATTCATCCATCCACTCGTCCTTCTAGTTGTATAAAGTTGGGCACAATAGGGCAAAGGGGGGTGATTGTTTGTAATTAGGCTATCACTGTGTACAAGACATACAACACAACCACTGGCCTACGAGATATATCAAAAATTTGCAAATAAAGTGCAAAAGGAAGAGATTTTGCTTCACTGTAATGCAAAAAGCCACTTAAGTACACTATTTAGGCGGGTCAACAGGTGTGGGATGACCGGTTGGTGTGGTTTGTGGAATATTTCTATTTTAATCTCATTGGAACTTTATGGGGGCAGGGTTATTTCCTTTGTGCGTGTGCCACAGACAACTAGAAAGTATATGTTTGCTTCATAGATGTGTCCTTACATTTTTCCATATTTCAAGCCGGATAAGATTTTTTTCCTAAATTGGTTAAGAAAAATGGAAACAACTAACAAAAATGAAATAAAAACATCAAATCAGGGAAGATCCACTCCGTTCCACTCGGATGCGGTCGCGTTGAAAGATTGACACAATCAAGTCACATCATGGAAAATCCACTCTGTTCCACTCACAACAGATTGCATCATCTAACACGAGATCCGTCTTCCCCATATCCTCACAGAAGATTACATCGTAATGTGCATATTCTACCCTAAGGTCCACTTCTTCGAGGATGACGACAAATTCTCTAGCCACACCCTGCCACTTGAGACATACTCGAACCCTCCCCAGCATCTGACATCAAACACATATGTAAGAAAAGGGACGAGTGGGTCCTGGGCCTTACCAGAGGTCACGCGCGAGCCACAATGAGTGGGTTCTTGATCCCTTTCTTTTCCATCGTGGATCGCTACTCGACGGGCCTGCTCTCTTGCTGGGCACATCCCGCGGCCGGGAATTTAATTTGGTATTAACCAAACTTCGGTTAGTAAATTTTGGTGTTTCTATATTTCCTTTTTGATTCGATTTGCAATTTATACTGAAAGGGACAATCACCCCGCGAATCGCATACCTTTCACTATGTTTGGAAGGGCTAATTGGACTTTTTAGTAGTCTGTGATCTTGGAACATTTCGTTGATAGTCACAACTTCTCTTGTACAAGCTTTGGGGTTATCATTTTGCCTTATGGAGACCCGCTCGCTATGGTGAAGACGTGCAGCTGGATATTCTGTCATCATATAACCATAAATCATCTGGTCAGATCTGGATGTCTTCTCTATAGAAGAATGTACATATTTGCCAAAATCAACTAAGCTATTTTGCATTTGATTGAGATGAAAACCTGTTTTATCTAGCATTCAAGCATTGAAATCATGTAACTAGTTTATTTGCATTGTTTCTATTGGAGAAGACTTAGAGAGCTGCCCACAACCGTCCATAAGATTAGCACGCTGATTTAGAATCTGGTTGGTAGAACAACTGAGGTCAAAAGTCAATCCATTTGACACACTATTTGCTTACATTGGATTGAATGAATAAGAAATTGAGTTGTTGGTGCCCCCTCCAATGACATGCCCTGCATTGGGCTCACCAAGGATATGGATGCCTTGCATGCGTGCCACCTCACCCTATTAAATAGCCAAGCTTCCAACCCCATTTTGCGTAGCCAGGCGATGTGGACTAATCACAAAACGGACAAGCCCCACGGGTGACTATTGTGCCTTGTGTAGTTGTAGAATATGTAGGTAGTCAACCCACATGAGTAACTGGGTTGTCCCTGGATTGCACAAGGCCACACACGAAACTGAGATGTTCTTTAGCGGCGCTACTATCTATCGCCTATTGCGAGACCAAACAAGATCATGCCTGAAATATCGACGAAATGGGACAACCCAGCATGGGGGAGGACCATACGCCTTAAGCATTTGGTTTTCTTCTTTTATTTTTTGCCATTTGTTATTGCTTTATCTTTTTACTTTATGTTTTTTTATTTTTCAAATTTGTGGCATTATATTTCATAGTTTATGTTGTTATATGTCCACCCCTTACATTTTCCAACCAACTTCTCAACTACCGACCCACTATAATCACTAGGAGAATTAATGCTCATGCATTGCCACGGGAAACACGAATCAAGTAATCACAATTTAGTAATTGATTCGACCCATATATATAGGGATAGTTATAGTAGTTGTTTAAAGATGGGGGTAGTCCCAAGTGCCCTCTTCATTGATTTTTGGATGATGAGCATGGAAGATTGGGAAGAAAGAGGACATGTTGTCTTAGAAAACATACATTGAAGATTGCGAGTTTGGCTATATCGGCATGAACTTTTCAATTCAACCTTCAAGTTCACTTTCGTGTCCAACGCTTCTCCCCAAACTGGGTTTGATCCCACTTCTGTAGTTCCTGTGCAGTTTTTGGATCGGAGCCTCACACACTGCTCGTGACCAATCAAGTGGACTTGACTTATTATGGCTTGCGCTTGTCTAGCTGTCTTGCACGACCGAAGATCTAAATAATATATTTGTTTTGCTATGTCTTCGGCAAATGGTTTCTTTTTCGAGAGGCTCGAGTTAGTTTTCAAACTGTGCAAGTTTAGTTAGCTAGAAGTGTAGATTCCACTTTATTTTTAGAAAAAAGTGTAACACTAGTATAAAAAGGGCCATTTGTCCCGGTTCATAAGGGCCTTTAGTCCCGGTTCTGGAACCGGGACTAAAGGCCCTCCACGTGGCCGCTGCGTGGAGGTCCACCTTTAGTCCCGGTTAGTAACACCAACCGGTACTAAAGGAAAATTTATGATTTTTTTGAATTTTTATTGAATTTGTTTTGATTTTTTCCCTGAATTTTCAAATTCCTGAATTATTTTAACCTCTAATATATAATCACCCCTCATCACTTCTCAATTTAACATCTAATCTCTAATCACCCCTCATCCTTCCAAATCATCTAACTTCCCGGACGGTCACCCATCCTCTCACTACCCCAGCCTTAGCACGCTTAACTTTCGGGTTCTATTCTCCCTCGTTTCCAAGTCTGCACTTGTTGTTTTCCTGACAGTAATAAGATGTCAATCCTATTAAATCTCAGGAGTTTAGCTTGAGCATGAAGTCACACATTTCACTATTTGAGTTTGAAACTATCGTTCTAAAAAACAATAATTATTTAGTAACACTAATAATTTTTGACTGAGTAGTTTGACCATTGTTTGACCACAGTTTGACCAGATTTGACCAAAATGCAAAAAAATTGAAATAATTATTTAGTAACACTAATATTCTTGAATAATTATTTAGTAACACCAATACTTCTTGAATAAGTAGTTTGACCATAGTTTGACCAGATTTAACGAAAATTCAAAAAAAACTGAAATTTGAGCATAACTTTTTTTCCTTTTAGAATTTGAGGATTCTAAAAATTTGCAAACAGGCCATAGGCGGTCAAAATCGGATGCGGATTTTCGTGCTGAACATTTTGATATATTATAGGTTTTTTTTGACATCATATGCAAAAGTTATAGCCGTTTTGCAAAACATGTCCAAATTTAAGTTTTTAAATTTTCCTATCTAGTATATGTAGTAACATACCTACATCTCAAAGGGTTTTAAATTTTGAAGTTTTTATCATTTTCTTTTGCTTTTTACAAAACTGAAAAGGCGATACACCGGAGAGGGGGGTAGAATTTGAAAATTGCACCATTAGTACCGATTCATGGCACGAACCGGTACTAAAGGTCTACCTTTAGTACCGGTTGGTGCCACGAACCGGTACTAATACCTCAACCCCATTTGTCCCGGTTGGTGGCTCGAACCGGGACTAAAGGTCTAATCTTTAGTTCCGGTTCGTGCCACGAACCGGTACTAATGGGCATCGCACCCTTTAGTCTTGGTTCGCGGCACCAACCGGGACTAAAGGTCCCATTTGAACCGTGACTAATGCCTGTACAGTTCCCTAGCCACTCGAACCGGGACTAATGCTCACATTAGTCCCGGTTCGTAATGCAACCGGGATTAATGCTCTTTTCTGGCCGAACCAAAGCCCTGTTTTCTACTAGTGTAATTAGCTTAAAAAGTGGAATTTGAAGTTTTTCACATAGTGAAAAATCACTTGTTTAGATATATGTGTACTTAAGACGAAAAATAATCATTATGAACATATCAATGCTTAGTATTGAAATGTGTGTACTAGAGTTACTAATAATTTACAACGCACTATCGTATGAATTGCTCCTCCAACCCTCTATTCAAACATACACACGTTATTACCGCAACACAAAGTAACAAATCAATGCCTCATGAATGCATATATACGTTTTGGTATGATAATAAATTCTATCCCTAACCACAAGTGAAAACAGTTCATGTAATGAAGTCCACCCAAAGCTGCATACTTGCCTGAAAAAACACTGCGACTTGTTACCACACCTTGCTTGTAATGAAAGTATAATAGGAAATTATACCTCATATGCACAAATGTGTGGTGTACTTGGATAAAGCAATAGAGACCATAATAATTCCGTGTGATAACATATACAAGAGAAGTTCAGTTTTGCGCAAGCAAGGTATGTAATGAAATGTCCCTCCCTTATTCCTTCTCTTCAATACATTCATCCATCCACTCGTCCTTCAAGCTATATAAAGTTGGGCACAATAGCGGCCTACGAGATATAGCAAAAATTTGCAAATAAAGTGCAAAAGGAAGATATGTTGCTTAATAATACAAGAAGCCACTTAAGTACACTATTTAGGTGGGTCAACACATATGGGATGACCAGGTGGCGTTGTTGGTGGCAGATTTCTATTTTAATCTCATTGGAACTTTATGGGGCGGGGTTTGTTTCTTTGTGTGCGGCACACACAATTAGCAAGTATATGTTTGCTTCATAGATGTATCCTTAGTTTTTCCCATATTTCAAGATGGATAAGATTATTTTTCCTACATTGGTTAAGAAAAATGGAGTTAACTAACAAAAATGAAACTAAAAACATCATGTCAGGGAAGATCCACCCCTCCCCCACTCGCACAAGATCGCATTGCAAAATTAACATTATCAAGTCACGACAAGGAAAATCCGCACCATTCCACTCCGAAGAGAACACATCGTCTAACCAAACATCCTTCTTCCCTATATCCTCAGAGAATATTACATCATAACATGTTGGTTCTACCCAAAGGTCCACTTCTTCGAGGATTACGATAAGTTTTCTAGCCACCCCACCAGTTGAGGCATACCAGAACCCTCCTCGGCATCCGACATCAAACACATACGTAAGAAAAGGGACAGTTTTATCTTGGACCTTACTAGTCACATGAGAGCCACAATGCATGGGCTCTTGATCCACTATCTCTTCCCTCGTGGATCGCTGCTCGACGGTCCCGCGCTATTATTGGGCACCTCCTGCAGCTGAGCTTGTAATTTGGTATTAACCAAACTTCGATTAGTAAATTTTGGTGTTTCTATATTTCCTTTTTGATTCCATTTTCAATTTATACCGAAAGGGACAATCACCCTGCATAGAAAATCCATTCAGAGTACTATGCATCGCATCCCTTTCGCTATGTATGGAAGGGGTAGTTAGACTTTCTCATAGTCTGTCAGGTTGGAGAATTTGGTTGATTGTTACGGCTTCTCTTGGACAAGCTTTGGGGTGTCATTTTGCCTTATTGAGACCCTCTCGCTATGCTGATGATGTGCAGCTAGATATTTTGGCATAACATAACCATGAATCATCTAGTCATATATAGATGTGTTCTCTGTAGAAGAATGTACATATTGGCCAAAATCGACTGAGCTATTCTCCATTTGATTTAGATGAAAACCTGTTTTTTCTGGCATGCAAGCATAGAAATCATGTAGCTGGTTTATTTCCATTGTTTCTCTTGGAGCAGACTCGAAGATCTTCCCACAACTGTCCATAATATTAGCATGCTGGTTTGAAATCTGGCTCATAGAGTGGCTGAGATCGAAAGTCAGTCCATTTGACACACTATTTGCTTGCTTGGATTGAATGAATTAGAAATCGAGCTGCTGGTGCCACCCCCAATGACATGCCCTGCATTGGGCTCACTAATGATATAGACGCCTTTCTTGCGTGGCACCCCACCCTATTAAATAGGCAAGCTCCCAACCCCATTTTGTGTAGCCAGGCGATGTGGGAATAACCACTAAGTGGACAAGCCCCACGGGAGAGAATGATTGGTGGGGACAAGAAGAAGATGTTTTGTAGAGTATCGGGCCTTGTGTAGTTGCCTAATATGGAGGTAGCCCACATGAGTAACTGAGTTGTCCCTGACTCGCACAAGGCCTCACATGACACATACATGATCCTTACGGGCACGACCATGTGTCACCTATTGCGAGACCAAACAAGATCTTGCCTGAAGTTCCTACGAAAGGGCACAGCCCAGCACGCGGGATGACCATAGGCCTTAAGCGTTGGGTTTTCTTGTTTTATTTTTGCCAATTCTTTCAGTTTTGGCTGGCTCTTTTTTACTTCTTTTTTATTATTTTTGACAGTTGTGCCATCATTATTCACAGTTTATGTCGTTATATGTCCACCACTTTCGTTCTCCACCAACTGCTGAATTACCGACCCACTACAATCACTAGTACAATGCTCGTGCATTGCTATGGGCAACATGAATTAAATAATCACAATTAAGCAATTTCATCAACCCATAAGTGAAAGCAATATTTATAGTTTGTCTTCACGGAGGGGCTAGTCCGAAGTGGCCTCTCCATTGATTATTGGGTGATGAGCATTGCAGATTGGGAGGAAAGAGGACATGTTACGTTAGCGAACAAACATTGAAGATTCAGAGTTTGGCTATATCAGCACGAAGTTTTCAATTCGACCTTCAAATTCACTTTCGTGTACAACACTTCTCCCCCAAACTAGTTTTGATCCCTCTTTTGTAGTCTCTATGCATGTTTTCGATGGAGCCTCTGACACACCAAGTCTTCAGCAAATGGCTTTTTGGAGTCTCGGGTTAGTTTTTGAAACGTGCAAGTTTAGTTAGCCAGAAATGTAGATTCCACTTTTTTTTAGAAAAGTGTATGCATCTTAAAACGTGGAATTTGAAATTCTTTACATAGTGTGAAATTGCTATTTTAGAAAATATTGGTACTTAAGACGAAAAATAATCAATATGAACATATTAATGCTTAGTGTTGAAATGTGTGTAGTAGGGTTACTGACAATTTACAATGCACTATTGTAGAAATCGCTCCTCCAACCCTATATTCAAAATTATAAACATTATTACAACAACACAAAAGAAAAAAAAATCAATGCCTTGTGAAGGCGTATATACACATTGGTGTGATAATAAATTTTATCCCAAACCATGAGCAGAAACGCCTCTTGTTATGAATCCACACAAAACTGCATACTTGCGTGAAAAATCATTGTGACTTGTTACCACACCTTGCTTGAGTATAATAGCAAATCATACTTCACATGCACAAGTGTGTGGTGTACTTGGATAAAGAAATAGAGACCGTAATAATTCTGTGTGACTATATATTAAAGATAATTTCTGTTTTACGCAAGCAAGGGAAAGTAATGTGATGTCTCTCGCATATTTCATTCCTCTTATGTAATACATTCATCCATCCACTCGTCCTTCCAGTTTTATAATGTTGGATACAATAGGGAAAAGGTGGATGGTTGTTTGTAATTATGTTGTCACTTTGTACGAGACATACAAGACAATTATTGGCCTATTGGGTATACAGAAAAATTCCAAATAAAGTGATGAAGGAAGAGATTTTAGCTGTAATTCTAGTAGCCCTTAACTACACTATTTAGGCAGGTCAATACGTGTGGGAGGTCTATCTGGTGTTGTTGGTTGCAATTTTCCATTTTAAGCTAATTGGAACTTCATGGGAGGTTTGTTTTTTGGGAGTGGGCCACGGACTACTAGCAAGTAAATGTATGCTTTGTAGATGTGGCCTTAGTTTTCCCCATATTTCAAGCCGGGTATGATTTTTTTCCTAAATTGTTTAAGAAAAAGATGGAAATAACTAACAAAGATGAAAAGAAAAACTTCAAGTCAGGGAAGATCAACCCCCTGACGGGTGGGTCTTGGGCCGTACCAGACGTCGAACGAGAGCCGCAATGCTTGGGCTGTTAATTCCCTTTGTCCTCCCTCATGGATCTCTTCTCATGGTCTCGCACTCTTGTTTGGACCTCTCGCGAGTGATCCTAGAATTTGGTATTAATCAAACGCCGGTTAGTAAATTTTGGTGTTTCTATATTTCCTTTGCAATTCAATTTTCAATTTGTACCGAAAGGGTAGCCTACGTTGTGATCACATGTTTCATCCCACCCGATTAAATAGCCATGCTCCCTTCCCACTTTGGGTAGCCAGGCGATGTGGTACTAATCACTAAATAGACAAACCCATGGGAGAGACTGATTGGCGTAGGCAAGAAGTATAAGTTCTCTAGTGTAGTGGGCCTTGCATAGTTGCATACAATATGGAGATGGTCGGTCGACATGAGTGACGGGGCCATCCTTGACTCACACACCACATCCACCTAATCCTTAGGGGTACGACTATGTGTCTCCTATTGCGAGACCAAACAAGATCTCGCCTGAAGTGCCTACGAAATGGCCAGCCCAGCGCCCAAGAGGACCATAGGCCTCAAGTGTTGTGGTTTTTTCTTTTATTTTTTCCATTTTTGTGTTCAGTTTTTGCTTTCTCTTTTACTTTATTTTTTACTTTTTTTCAAATCTGTGACATTATATTTCATAGTTTATGTTGTTATATGTCCAACCCTTCCGTTTTCCTACCAACTTCTCAACTACCGACCCACTATAATCACTAGGAACATGCTTGTGCATTGCTATGGGCAAAATCAATCAGATCATCACAATTTAGCAATTCCATTGACCCATATACGAAAGGGGTAGTTATAGAAGTTCTTTACAGAGGCGGGCAGTCCCAAGCAGCCTCTCTGTTAATTTTGGGCGATGAGCATGCCAGAATAGGAAGAAACAGGACATGTTGTTTTAGAAAACACACATTGAAGATTCTAAGTTTGTCTATATCAGCACAAACTTTTCAGTTCGACCTTCAAATTCACTTTCGTCTCTAACTCTTCTTCCCAAACTGGTTTTCATCCTGCTTTTGTAGTTTCTGTGCAGTTTTGGAAAGGAGCCTCACACACCGCATGTGACCAATCAACAGGACTTGACTTATTATGGCTTGCGCTTATCTAGCCGACTTGCACAAACCAAGATCTAAATACTATATCGATTTTGCCATGACTTCAGCAAATGGTTTCTTTTTTTGGGAGTCTCAGGTTAGTTTTCATAACATGCAAGTTTAATTAGCTCGAAGTGTGGATTCCACTTTTTTTAGAAAAAAGTGTAAGTAGCTTAAAAACTGGAATTTGAACTTTTTTACACAGTGCCAAATCCTTTTTTATAAAATATTGGTACTTAAGACGAAAAAAATCTATATGAACATATCAATGCCAAGTATTGAAATGTGTGTACTCAGGTTGCTGATAATTTACAGCGCACTATCGTATCAATCGCTCATCCACCCTCTATTCAAACTTACACATAAAGTAACAAATCAATGCCTTGTGAGGGCATATATACACATTGGTGTGATAATGAATTTTATCCCTAACCACGAGCAGAAACGCCTCATGTAATGAACTCCAGCCAAAACTGCATACTTGCTGAAAAAACATTGTGACTTGTTACCACACCTTTCTTGTAATGAAAGTATAAATGGTAATCATACATCACATGCACAAATGTGTGGTGTGCTCGGATAAAGCAATAGAAACCATAATAATTCCGTGTGAGAACATATTCAAGAGAAGTTTAGTTTTGCGCAAGAAAGGTATGTAATGAAATGTCCCTCTCATACTTATTACTCATGTGCAATACAATCGTCCATCCACTTGTCCTTCCAGTTGCATAAAGTTGTGCACGACAGGGAAAAGGGGATGATTGTTTCTAATTAGGCTGTCACTCAAGAGCCACAATACAGGGCTCTGGATCGCCTTTCTTTTCCCTCATGGATCGTGGCTCGACGGTCCCGCTCTCTTGTTGGGCACCTCCCGTGGCAGAGCTTACAATTTGGTATTAACCAAACTTCGGTTAGTAAATTTTGGTGTTTCTGTATTTCCTTTTTGATTCGGGAATTATACGGAAAGGGACAATTTCCCTACACAGAAAATCCATTCAGAGTACTACGCATCGCATCCCTTTCGCTATGTATGGAAGGGGTAGTTAGACTTTCTGGTAGTCTGTGAGATTGGAGCATTTGGTTGATTGTCATGGCTTCTCTTGTACAACCTTTGGGGTTGTCATTTTTCCTTATTGAGATCCTCTCACTATGCCGAGGATATGCAGCAAGATATTTTGTCATCCTATAACCATGAATCATCTAGTCATATCTAGATGTGTTCTCTGTAGAAGAATCTACATATTGCCCAAAATCGACTGAGCTATTCTGCATTTGATTGAGATGAAACTAGTTTGTTCTAGCATGCAAGCATAGAAATCCTGTAACTGGTTTATTCTCATTGTTTCTCTTGGAGCAGACTCAAAGAGTTACCCACAAATGTCCATAATATTAGCACACGGGTTTCAAATCTGGCTTATAGAACAGCTGAGGTCGAACGTCAATCCATTTGACACACTATTTGCTTGCTTGGATTGAATGACTCAGGAATCAAGTTGTTGGGGCCACACCCCATCCAATGGCATGCCCTACGTTGGGCTCACTAATGAAAAGGATGCCTTCTATGCATGGCACACCACCCTATTAAACCGCCAAGCTCCCAACCCCATTTTCGTAGCCACGCGATGTGGGACTAATCACTAAGTGGACAGGCCCCACGGTAGAGAATGATTGGCGTGGACAAGTAGGAGAAGTTTGGTAAAGTATTGGGCCTTGTGTAATTGCATAATAGGGAAGTAGTCAACCACATGAATAATTGAGTTGTCCCTGACTTGCACAATGGCACACAAGACACTTAGATGATCCTTACGGGCACGACTATGTGTCGCCTATTGCGAGACCAAACAAGATCTCGCCTGAAGTGCCTACGAAGTGGGACAGCCCAGCACGCAGGAGGACCATAGGCCAAGCGCTGGGTTTTCCTCTTCTATTTTTATTCCATTTTTGTTTTCATTTTTTGTTCTTTCTTTTTTACTTCCTTTTTATTCTCTTTCATAGTAGTTCCATTCTTATTCACACTTTATGTCATTACATGTACACCACTTTCGTTTTGCACGAACTGTTGAACTGTCCGCACACTACAATCACTAGTACAATGCTGGTGCATTGCAATAGGCAACATGAATCAAATAATCACTATTTAGCAATTGCATCGACCCATAAGTGAAAGATATATTTATAGTTGTTCTTTGTGGAGGGGGCTAGCCCGAAGTGGCATCTCCATTGATTTTTTGGGTCATGAGCATGGCAGATTGGTAGGAAAGGGGATATGTTACTTTGGCAAACAAACACCGAAGATTCTGAATTTGGCTATATCAGCACGAACTTTTCAATTTGACAATCAAATTCACTTCCATGAATAACACTCCCCCCCCAAACGGGTTTTGATCCCGCTTTTGTAGTCTCTATGCAATTTTTGAATGGAGCCTCACACACCGCTCGTGACCAATCAACTCGACTTGACTTATTATGGCTTGCGCTTCTCTAGCTGTCTTGCATGACCAAGATCTAAATAATATACTGGTTTTGCCATGTCTTCAGCAAATGGTTTTTTTCAGGAGTCTCGGGTTAGTTTCATAACGTGCAAGTTTAGTTAGCCTGAAGTGTAGATTCCACTTTTTTAGACAAAAGTGTAAGCATCTTAAAAAGTGGAATTTGAACTTTTTTACATTGTGCAAAATCCTTTTTTAGAAAATATTGATAGTTAAGACGAAAAAAATCTATATGAACATACCAGTGCCTAGTATTGAAATGTGTGTACTACAGTTGCAGATAATTTACAGCGCACTATTGTATCAATCGCTCCTCCAACCCTCTATTCAAACTTACACACATTATTACTACAACACAAAGTAACAAATCAATACCTTGTGAGGAAATATATACACATTGGTTTTATAATAAGTTTTATCCCTAACCACGAGCAGAAACGCCTCATGTAATGAACTCCACCCAAAACTACATACTTGCGTGAAAAAACATTGTGACTTGTTACCACACCTTGCTTGTAATGAAAGTATAAAAACAAATCATACATCACATGCACAAATGTGTGGTGTGCTCTGATAAAGCAATACAGATCATAATAATTCAGGTGTGAGAACATATTCAAGAAAAGTTCGGTTTTGCGCAAGCAAGTTATGTAATGAAATGTTCCTCTCATACTTATTACTCCTATGCAATACAACCGTCCATCCACTTGTCCTTCCAGCTGTATAAAGTTGGGCACAATAGGGAAAAGGGTATGGTTGTTTCTAATTAGGCTTTCACTCAAGAGCCACAATACTGGGCTCTCGATCTCCTTTCTCTTCCCTCGTGGATCACGGCTCGGCGGTCCCGCTCTCTTGTTGGGCAACTCCCGTGGCTGAGCTTGTAATTTGGTATTAACCAATGTCGGCTAGTAAATTTTGGTGTTTCTGTATTTCCTTTTTGATTTGGGACTTATATGGTTAGGGACAATCACCCTACACAGAAAATCCATTCAGAGTACTACGCGTCGCATCCCTTTCACTATGTATGGAAGGGGTAGTTAGACTTTCTGGAAGTCTGTGAGATTGGAGCATTTGGTTGATTGTCACGACTTCTCTTGTAGAAGCTTTGGAGTTTTCATTTTGCCTTATTGAGATCCCCTCACTTTGCTAAGGATGTGCAGCTAGATAATTTGGCATCCTATAACCATGAATCATGTAGTCATATCTGGATGTGTTCTCTGTAGAAGAATCTACATATTGCCCAAAATCGACTGAGCTATTCTGCATTTGGTTGAGATGAAAACTTGTTTCTTCTAGCATGCAAGCATAGAAATCCTGTAACTTGATTATTTCTTTCTTTGGAGCACACTCAAAGAGTTGCCAACAAATGTCCATAATATTAGCACACGGGTTTCAAATCTGGCTTATAGAACAGTTGAGGTCGAAAGTCAATCCATTTGACACACTATTTGCTTGCTTGGATTGAATGAATCAGAAATCAAGCTATTGGGGCCACACCCCATTCAATGACATGCCCTATGTTGGGCTCACCAATGATATGGATGCCTTCCATGCGTGGCCCCCACCCTATTAAATAGCCAAGCTCCCAACCCCATTTTCATAGCCAGGCTATGTGGGACTAATCACTAAGTGAACAAGCCCCACGGGAGAGAATGATTGGGCCTTGTGTAGTTGCATAATATGGTGGCAGTTAACCCACATGAGTAACTGGGTTGTCCCTGACTCGCACGATGCCACATAAGACACTTAGATGATCCTTACGGTCATGACTATGTGTCGCCTATTGCGAGACCAAACAAGATCTTGCCTGAAGTGCCTACGAAATGGGACAACCCAGCATGCAGGAGGACCATAGGCCTTAAGCGCTGGGTTCTCTTGTTCTATTTTTATTCCATTTTTGTTTTCAGTATTTGTTGTCTCTTTTTTCTTCCTTTTTTATTCTCCTTCACAGTAGTGCCATTCTTATTCACACTTTCTGTCGTTATATGTACAACACTTTCGTTTTACATCAACTGTTGAACTACCGGTCCACTACAATCACTAGTACAATGCTCGTGCATTGCTGCGGGCAACATGAGTCAAATAACCACAATTTAGCAATTGCATCGACCCATAAGTGAAAGCTATATTTATAATTGTTCTTTATGGAGATGGCTAGTCCGAAGTGGCATCTCCATTGATTTTTGGGTCATGATTATGGGAGATTGGTAGGAAAGAGGATATGTCACGTTAGCAAACAAACACTAAGAATTCTGAGTTTGGCTATATCAGCACGAACTTTTCAATTCTACAATCAAATTCACATTGCTGAACAACACTTCTCCCCTAGACTGGTTTTGATCCCACTCATGTAGTCTCTATGCAGTTTTTGAATGGAGCCTCACACACCGCTCATGATCGATCAACTCGACTTGGCTTATTATGGCTTCTTCTTATCTTGCCGTCTTACACGACCAAAGATCTAAATAATATACCGGTTTTACCATGTCTTCAGCAAATGGTTTCTTTTTTTGGGAGCCTCGGGTTAGTTTTCATAATGTGCAAGTTTAGTTAGCCCAAAGTGTAGATTCCACTTTTTTAGAAAAAAGTGTAAGCAGCCTGAAAAGTGGAATTTGAACTTTTTTACATAGTGCAAAATCCTTTTTTTAGAATATATTGGTACTTAAGACGATAAAAATCTATATGAACATATCAATGCCTAGTGTTGAAATATGTGTACTAGGGTTGCTAAAAATTTACAGCTCACTATCGTAAAACAAAGTAACAAATCAATGCCTTGTGAGGGCATATATACACATTGGTGTGATAATAAATTTCATCCCTAACCACGAGCAGAAACGCCTCATGTAATGAACTCCATCCAAAACTGCATACGTGCATGAAACAAAACATTGTGACTTGTTACAACACCTTGCTTGTAATCAAAGTAAAATAGGAAATCGTACATCACATCGACAAATGTGTGGTGTACTTCCATAAACCAATAGGGACCATAGCAATTCCGTGTGAGAACATATTCACGAGAATTCAGTTTTGCGCAAGCAAGGTATGTAATGAAATGTCCCGCCCATACTTATCACTTTTCTACAATACATCCATCCATCCACTTGTCCTTCCAACTGTATAAAGTTGGGCACAATAGGGAAAAGGGGGATGGTTGTTTGTAATTAGAATGTCACTGTGTACAAGACATACAAGACAATCATTGGCCTACGGGATATACAAAACATTGCAAAAGGAAGTAATTTTGCTTAACTATAATGCAAAAAGCCTCTTAAGTACACTTTTTCGGCGGGTCAACATGTGTGGGATGAGCATGTGGTGTGGTTGGTGGAAAATTTCTATTTGAACCTCATTAGAACTACATGGAGCAGGGTTTCTTTCTTTGTGCGTCCGCCACACACAACTAGCACTATTAGGAAAAGGGCTACTAATGGCATACCAGTTTTGCCTACTAATGGCGCATCACTGGTGCGCCATTAGTATCACGCCACTAGTATTTTTTACTAATGGCGCACCACTGGTGCGCCATTAGTATCTGGTAAACGAATGGCGCACCACTGGTGCGCCATTAGTATAGGCCACGGTGCGCCATTAGTATAGGCCACTGGTGCGCCATTAGTATAGGCCACTGGTGCGCCATTAGTATTTTTGAATTTTGAAGGCGGGAAAATAGTAGCGGCGCACCGTCTAACCCCCACCGTGCGCCGTTGCTATTTTTGAATTTTTAATTTGGATCTGGATCGTGATTTTTCTGCCCATTTTTTTCTCATTTTTTGGCACGATATTATTTCAAATTTTGTTCCTGTTTTTGGATCTTGTACGTTCTTTTGCCGTGTTCTTTTGCCGGAGAGGAGTTCGCCAGAGAGGAGGAGGAGGAGGTCACCGGAGAGGTGCTCGCTTACATCGCCGGAGAGGAGGAGGAGGAGTTCGCCGGAGAGGAGGAGGAGGAGGTCGCTGGAGAGGAGGAGGAGGAGGAGGTCGCCGAAGAGGAGTTCACCGGAGCATCGGAGAGGAGGAAGGAGAAACCATGAGGGGATGGGAGGAGAGGAGGAAGGAGGAGCTCACCGAAGAGGAGGGAGGAGAAACCGTGAGGGGAGGGGAGGGGAGGAGAGGAGGGAGGAGGAGGTCGCCGGAGAGGAGGTGGAGGAGGTCGCCGGAGAGGAAGAGGAGGAGGTCGCCGGAGAGGAAGAGGAGGAGATCGCCGGAGAGGAGGAGGGTAGTATGGTGGAGGAGAGAAGGGAAGATGGAGTGGAGGAGAGGAGGAGGTGGAGTGGAGGAGAAAAATGAAGGAGGAGAGGACCACGCCCAGCCATATATATGGCATAGTAATGACGCACCGCGGGCAGGTGCGCCATTACTAACTTTTTTTGATTTATTTTGAATTTTGAAGGCGGGAAGATACTAATGGCGCACAATGGGCAGGTGCGCCATTGGTAACTTTTTTTATTTTTTTGATTTATTTTGAATTTTGAAGGCGGGAAGATAGTAATGGCGCACCATGGGTAGGTGCGCCATTAATAAGTTTGATTTTTTTTGAATTTTTTTGCCTCTCCAGATCTTAAAAGCCTCGTATCTTTTTTCTGTTAGGTTTTTGAGGATTTTGAAAATGTTTAACGGGGTTCCCCCGGTTAAATTGGGATGTAACTTTTCGAGTAGATGATTTTTCATATAAAAAACTTTTTCATCCGAGTTCGTACGCAAAAGTTATGCCCATTTTACAAATTCTCGAGAGATTTCGCAAATAATGTCGAAATTCATATTTGTAAATTTTCACAACTAGACCACATATCACATGGGAAACTTATTTTCTTTTATTTTTTTGACATTTCCATCATTTTTGTTT
>NC_041380.1:581898699-581917720 GCF_002162155.2 Triticum dicoccoides
AGTTACTAATGGCGCACCGGGGGGTGGCGCTTATTACTAGTTCCACTAGTAATGGCGCACCACTCCCACGGTGCGCCATTAGTAGTTTTGAAAAAAATTTAAAAAAAACTTTTTTTACTAATGGCGCACTGTGGGAGTGGTGCGCCATTACTGGAGTGGTGCGCCATTACTAGTTCAACTAGTAAAGGTGCACCACTCCCACGGTGCGCCATTAGTAGTTTTGATGAATTTTTTTAAAATGTTTTTACTAATGGCGCACCGTGGATGTGGTGCGCCATTAGTATTTGCACACTAATGGCGCACCAACACATGGTGCACCATTAGTATATAGTAATGGCGCACCACATGTCTAGTGCGTCATTAGTGTCAATTCTATCTATATCCCTTTTCCTAATAGTGTAGCAAGTATATGTTTGCTTCAACGACGTGTCCTTAGTTTTTCCACATATTTTTAGCCGGATAAGATTTTTTTTTCCAAATTGGTTAAGAGAAAATGGAAATAACTAAAAAAACGAAACAAAAAACTTCATGTCAAGGCAGATCCACCCCTCCACTCGCACAAGATCACGTTTAAAAAATCGAAATAATCAAGTCACGTCATGGAAAATCCACATCCTTCCACTCACAAGAGACCGCATCATCTAACCCGATATCCGTCTTCCCCGTATCCTCACAGAAGATTACGTCGTATTGTGGAAGTTCCATTCTAAGGTCCAATTCTTCTAGGATGACGACAAATTCTCTAGCCATCCCGCCACTTGAGACATACCGGAACCTTCCCCAGCATCCGACATCAAACACACATATAAGAAATGGGACGGGTGGGTCTTGGGCCTTACCAGAGGTCACTCAAGAGCCAAAAATACTAGGCTCTCGGTCCCCTTTCTCTTCCCTCTTAGATCGTTGGTGCCGCACTCTTGTTGGGCACCTCCCTGGCTGAGCTTGTAATTTGGTATTAACCAAACATCGTTTAGTAAAGATTGGTGTTTCTATATTTCTTTTTTGACTCGGGTTTCAGTTCATACCGAAAGGGGCAATCACCCTACATGGAAAATCCATTCATACTACTATGTGTCACATCCCTTTCGCTATGTATGGAAGGGGTAGTTAGACTTTCTAGTAGTCCATGAGGTTGGGGAATTTGGGGTATTGTCACTCTGCTGTACAAGCTTTGGGTTGTCACTTTGCCTTATTGAGACCCTCTCGCTATGCTAAGGATGTGCAGCTAGTTATTTTGGCATCATATAACCATGAATCATATAGTCATATATGGATGTGTTCTCTATAAAAGAATGTACATATTAGCAAAAATCGACTGAGCTATTCTACATTTGATTGAGATGAAAACCAGTTTTTTCTGGAATGCTAGCATAGGAGACCTATAACTAGTTTATTTCCATTGTTTCTCTTGGAGAAGACTCAAAGAGTTTCCCACAACTCTCCATAACATTAGCACACTGGTTTGAAATCTAGCTGATAGAACAGCTGAGGTCGAAAGTCAATCCATTTGACACACTATTCACTTGCCTCGATTGAATGAATAATAAATCGATCTGCCCCCCCCCCCCAATGACATGCCCTGTGTTGGGATCACCAATGATATGGATGCCTTCCATGTGTGGCACTGAGGGAGTCCTGGATTAGGGGATCTCCAGACAGCCGGACTATATCCTTTGGCCTGACTGTTGGACTATGAAGATACAAGATTGAAGACTTTGTCCCGTGTCTGGATGGTACTCTACTTGGCGTGGAAGGCAAGCTAGGCAATATGGATATGTATATATCCTCCTTTGTAACCGACCTTGTGTAACCCTAGCCCCCTCCGGTGTCTATATAAACCAGAGGGTTTTAGTCCGTAGGACAACATACAATCATACCATAGGCTAGCTTCTAGGGTTTAGCCTCTCCGATCCCGTGGTAGATCAACTCTTGTAATACTCATATCATCAAGAATAAATCAAGAAGGACGTAGGGTTTCACCTCCATCAAGAGGGACCGAACTTGGGTAAAACATCGTGTCCCCTGCCTCCTGTTAGCATCCCCCTTAGACGCACAGCTCGGGACCCCCTACCCGAGATCCGCCGGTTTTGACACCGACATTGGTGCTCTCACTGAGAGTTCCTCTGTGTCGTCGCCATTAGGCTTGATGGCTCCTTCAATCATCGATAGTGATGCAGTCTAGGGTGAGACTTTTCTCCCCGGACAGATCTTTGTATTCGGCGGCTTCACATTGCGGGCCAACTCACTTGGCCATCTGGAGCAGATTGAAAGTTACGCCCCTGGCCACCAGGTCAGGTTTGGAAGCTTAAACTACATGGCCGACATCCACGGAGACTTGATCTTCGAAGGATTCGAGCCCCTGCCGAGTGCGCCACACGGCTTCGATGAGCATGATTTAGCTCTGCCATTAGACAGTGTTCGGAAGATCGCACCGGCAACTACTCCGACCCTCAATTCGGAACCAGCTGCGCCATCCATGGACGGGTGGATAGACCCCGCCACGGAGGCCGTATCCTCAGCGGCGATCGAGCCGAATATTGACCTTACCTTTCACGAGAGCCGTGTTGCCGAACTGCCGGATCCTTCTCACCGCCTGCGCCCGTGCCTATCGAATCCGATTGGGCGCCGATCATGGAGTTTACCGCCGCGGATATCTTTCAGCACTCGCCCTTCGGCGACATACTGAACTCATTAAGGTCTCTCTCCTTGTCGGGATAGTCCTGGCCGAACTACGTACGGCAGGATTGGGATGCGGATGACGAAGAAATTCGCCGCCCAACCACCACCCACTTAATAGCCACTGTCGACGACTTAACCGACATGCTCGACTTCGATTCCGAAGACATCGACGGTATGGATAACGCTACGGGAGATGAAGAGGAACCACTGCCCACAGGGCACTGGAAAGCCACCTCATCATATGACATATATATGGTGGACACACCCATAGAAGGCAATGGCGACGGGACAGCGGAGGATGACCCCTCCAAGAAGCAACCCAAGCGCCAACGTCAGCGGCGCCGATCTAAGTCCCGCCAAGGAAAAAGTGGTGATACCGGCACCGGAGGCAATAGCACTCCGGACAGTGCCGAAGACAACAACAATCCCCTCTAGCAAGATTTAGAGTAGGACGATGGAGAAGCCAACCCTCCTAAGAGAGCGGCAGATGGAGAGGCGGAGGATGATAATTGCATGCCTCCCTCCGAAGACGAGGCAAGCCTCGACGATGGCGAATTCGTCGTGCCAGAGGATCCTGTCGAACAAGAGCGCTTCAAGCGCCGGCTTATAGCGACGACAAATAGCCTTAAGAAGAAGCAGCAGCAGCTTCAAGCTGATCAAGATTTGCTAGCTGACAGATGGACTGAAATCCTTGCGGCCGAGGAATATAAACTCGAACACCCCTCCAAGAGTTACCCAAAGTGCAGGTTGCTACCCCGACTGGAGGAGGAAGCACCAAAACCTACATCCCCGGCGTATGACGCGACTGATCGGCCACCTCGTGGCCGCGAAAGAGAGGCACTCCAGCCAAAAGCTTAGCCCGCACCCCGACGCCATTCAAATAAAAAGGCATGGGGAAATACGCCAGACATGCGAGATGTATTGGAGGACAAAGCAAAACATGCAAGGTCGATCTACGGATCACGAGGACGCGCCACTATGCGAGACGATAATCGTCACGCCGGATACAGTAAAAGTAAGTCCAACCGGGCCGAACACAGCGGGCAAGACTCATTTGAGCTGCGTCGCGATATAGCCCAGTACAGAGGCGCCGCACACCCCTTATGCTTCACAGACGAAGTAATGGATCATCAAATCCCAGAGGGTTTCTAACCCGTAAATATAGAATCATACAACGGCACAACAGATCCTGCGGTATGGATCAAGGATTTCCCTCCTGCACATACACATGGCCCGCGGTGATGACCTACACGCCATCAAATACTTCCCACTCAAACTCAAAGGACTAGCTCGGCGTTGGCTCAACAGCTTGCCAGCAGAGTCCATTGGCTGTTGGGAAGATCTGGAAGCCGCATTCCTCGACAACTTTCAGGGCACTTATGTGCGACCACCAGATGCCAATGACTTGAGCCACATAATTCAGCATCCAGAGGAATCGGCCAGGCAATTTTGGACATGGTTCCTAACAAAGAAAAATCAAATCGTCGACTAATCACTATTAAATAGCCAAGCTCCCAACCCCATTTTGTGTAGCCAGGCGGTGTGGGACTTATCACTAAGTGGATAAGCCCCACGGGAGAGTATGATTGGCGCGGGGAAGAAGAAAAAGTTTTGTAGAGTATTGGGCCTTGTGTAGTTGTATAATATGGAAGTAGCTAGCCCACATGAGTAACTGGGTTGTCCCTAACTCCCACAAGGCCACACACGACACACATATGATCCTTAGAAGCGCGACTATGTGTCGCCTATTGTGAGACCAAACAAGATCTTGCTTGAAGTACCTACAAAATGGGATAGCCCAGCACGCAAGAGGACTGTCGGTGTCAAAACCGGCGGATCTTGGGTAGGGGGTCCCGAACTATGCGTCTAAGGCGAATGGTAACATGAGGCAGGGGGCATGATGTTTTACCCAGGTTCGGGCCCTCTTGATGGAGGTAAAACCCTACGTCCTGCTTAATTTATTCTTGATGATATGGGTATTACAAGAGTTGATCTACCACGAGATCGGAGAGGCTAAACCCTAAAAGCTAGCCTATGGTATGATTGTATCTTGTCCTACAGACTAAACCCTCCGGTTTATATAGACACCGGAGGGGGCTAGGGTTACACAAGGTCGGTTACAAAGGAGGAGATATACATATCCGTATTGCCTAGCTTGCCTTCCACGCCAAGTAGAGTCCCATCTGGACACGGGACGAAGTCTTCAATCTTGTATCTTCATAGTCCAACAGTCCGGCCAAAGGATATAGTCCGGCTGTCTGGAGACCCCCTAATCTAGGACTCCCTCAGTAGCCCCTGTACCAGGCTTCAATGACGACGAGTCCGGCGCGCAGTGTTGTCTTCGGCATTCCAAGGCTGGTTCCTCCTCCGGATATACCACAGAAGAGTTCAAACAAAGGATAGTGTCCGACCCTGCAAAATAATTTCCACATACCACCGTAGAGAGAATAACATTTCCACAAATCTAATCTGTTGACATGTTTAGGCAACATGACATCATGCCATGGCTCGGCGATTATTCGAACCATTTTTCTTTAACTAGCCCCGCACATAACGCGAGGCAGTTTCTTGACACGTCCTGTCAAAGCAGAGATCATGTTCTCCTTATTACGGGATTCTCATCAATATGGACGTGGGTAACCCAACCACTCCATCAATTACGGCGCTTGGTGGATAAGCGAGTTTTACCAGGCTAGTGGAGGTGCATAGTTTAGTCCGCCCTTATAAAGGGACAAGATCTCACCTTTTCTACCCTCGCCTTCTTCCTCCTTGCTCCAGATGGCCAAGCGAGTTGGCCCGCAGTGCGAAGCCGCCGAATACAAAGATCTGTCCGGGAAGAGAAGTCTCACCCTGGACGGCATCGCTATCGATGATCGTTGGAGCCATCAAGCCTAACGGCGATGACACAGAGGAACTCTCAATGAAAGCACCAATGTCGGTGTCAAAACCGGCGGATCTCGGGTAGGGGGTCCCGAACTGTGCGTCTAAGGCGGATGGTAACAGGAGGCAGGGGACATGATGTTTTACCTAGGTTCAGGCCCTCTTGATGGAGGTAAAACCCTACGTCCTGCTTGATTTATTCTTGATGATATGGTTATTACAAGAGTTGATCTACCACGAGATCGGAGAGGCTAAACCCTAAAAGCTAGCCTATGGTATGATTGTATCTTGTCCTACGGACTAAACCCTCCGGTTTATATAGACACCGGAGGTGGCTAGGGTTACACAAGGTCGGTTACAAAGGAGGAGATATACATATCCGTATTGCCTAGCTTGCCTTCCACGCCAAGTAGAGTCCCATCCGGACACGGGACGAAGTCTCCAATCTTGTATCTTCATAGTCCTACAGTCCGGCCAAAGGATATAGTCCGGCTGTCCGGAGACCCCCTAATCCAGGACTCCCTCAAGGACCATAGGCCTTAAGTGCTGGGCTTTCTTATTTTTTTTGCCATTTATTCAGTTTTTGCTATCTTTTTTACTTCCTTTTCTATTCTTTTTCACAGTTGTGCCATTCTTATTCACAATTTATGTCGTTATACATCCACCACTCTTTTTTCCGCCAGTTGTTGAACTATGGACCCAATACAATCACTAGTACAATGCTCATGCATTGCTACGGGAAACATGAATCAAATAATCAGAATTTAGCAATTGCATCGACCCATAAGTGAAAGCGATACTTATAGTTGTTCTTTATGAAGGGCCTCTCCATTGATCTTTGGGTCATGGGCATGTCAGATTGGTAGGAAAGAGGATATGCCATGTTAGCAAAACAATTGAAGATTCTGAGTTTGGCTATATCAGCACGAACTTTTCAATTCAGTAATCAAATTTACTTTCATCAACAACACTTCTCCCCCAAACTGGTTTCGATCTCACTTTTGTAGTCTCTATGCAGTTTTTGAACGGAGCCTCACACACCGCTCGGGACTAATCAACTCGACTTGACTTATTATGGCTTGCGCTTATCTAGATGTCTTGCACGACCAAAGATCTAAATAATATATCGGTTTTTCCATGTGTTCGGCAAATGGTTTCTTTTTTCGGGAGTCCTAGGTTAGTTTTCATAACATGCAAGTTTAGTTAGCCTGAAGTGTAGATTCCAATTTTTTTAGAAAAAAGTGTAAGTAGCTTCAAAAGTGGAATATGAATTTTTTTACATGGTGCAAAATCATTTTTTTAGAAAATATTGGTACTTAAGACGAAAAATAATCTATATGAACATATCAATGCCTAGTATTGAAATGTGTGTTCTAGGGTTGCTGATAATTTACAGCGCGCTATCGTATCAATCGCTCCTCCAACCCTCTATTCAAACTTACACACATTATTATTGCAACACAAAGTAACAAATCAATGCCTTGTGAAGGCATATATGCACATTGGTGTGATAATAAATTTTAACACTAACCACGAGTGGAAACGCCTCATGTAGTGAACTCCTCCCAAAACTGCATACTTGCGTGAAAAAATCATTGTGACTTGTTACCTCACCTTGCTTGTAATCAAAGTAAAATAGGAAATCTTACATCACATGGACAAATGTGTTGTGTACTTCGATAAAGCAATAGAGACCATAGTAATTCCATGTGAGAACATATTCAAGAGAAGCTAAGTTTTGCGCAAGAAAAGTATGTAATGAAATGTCCCTCCCATATTTATTACTTCTCTACAATACATTGATCCATTCTCTTGTCCTTCCAGCTGTATAAAGTTGGGCACAATAGCAAAAGGGGGTGGTTGTTTGTAATTAGTGTGTCACTGTGTACAACACATACAAAACAATCATTTGCCTACGGGATATACAAAAAAATGCAAATAAAGTGCAAAAGGAAGTGATTTTTCATAACGGTAATGCAGGAAGCCTCTTAATTACAATATTTAGGCAGCTCAACACATGTGGGATGACCAGAGGTGTGGTTGATGGCAGATTTCTATTTGAATCTCATTTGAACTACATGGGGCGGGGTTTGTTTCTTTATGCGTGCATCACACACAACTAGCAACTCTATGTTTGCTTCAAAGATGTGTCCTTAGTTTTTTCACATATTTCAACCTAGATAAGATTTTTTTTTCCTAAATTTGTTAAGTGAAAATGGAAATAACTAACCAAAATGAAACAAAAAACATCATGTCAGGGAAGATCCACCCCTCCACTCACACTAGATCGCGTTGAAAAATTGAAATAATCAAGTCACGTCATGGAAATCCACACCCTTCCACTCACAAGAGACCGCATCATCTAACCGAGATCCGTCTTCCCCATATCCTCACAGTAGATTATGTCGTAATGTGCAAGTTCCATTCAAGGTCTACTTCTTCTAGGATGACGACAAATTCTCTAGCCACCCCGCCACTTGAGACATACCGGAACCTTCCCCAGCATCCGACATCAAACACACATGTAAGAAATGGGACATGTAGGTCTTGGGCTTTACCAGAGGTCACCCAAGAGCCACAATACTGGTCTCTCGATCCCATTTATCTTCCCTCATGGATCGTTGCTCGAAGGTTCCACACTCTTGTTAGGCACCTCCCATGGCTAAGCTTGTAATATGGTACTAACCAGACTTCCCTTAATAAATTTTGTGTTTCTATATTTCCTTTTTGATTTAAGTTTCGATTTATACTAACAGGGACAATCACCCTACACAGAAATTCCGTTCAGAGTACTACGCATTGCATCCCTTTTGCTACGTATGGAAAGGGTAGTTAGTCTATCTGGTAGTCTGTGAGGTTGGAGCATTTGGTTGATTGTCCCGGCTTCTCTTGTACACACTTTGGGGTTGTCATTTTGCTTTATTGAGACCCTCTCTCTATTCTAAGGATGTGCAACTAGATATTTTGGCATCATATAGCCATGAATCATCTAGTCATATCTGGATGTGTTCTCTGTAGAAGAAGGTACATATTACCCAAACTCGACTGAGCTATTCTGCATTTGATTTAGATGAAAACCAATTTTTTCTGACATGCAAGCATAGAAATCCCGTAACTAGTTTATTTCCATTGTTTCTCTTGGATCAGACTCAAAGAGTTTCCCACAGTTGTCCATAATATTAGCACACTGGTTTGAAATCTGGCTGATACAACAGCTGAGGTCGAAAGTCAATGGATTTGACACACTATTTGCTTGCTTAGATTGGATGAATGAGAAATCGAGATGTCGATGCCCCCCAATGACATGCCCTGCATTGGGCTTAGCAATGATATGGATGCCTTCCATGCGTGCCACTGCACCCTATTCAATAGCCAAGCTCCCAAGGCCATTTTGCGTAGCCAGGCTACGTGGGACTAATCACTAAGTGGACAAGACCCACGTCGAAGAATGATTGGTGTGGGCAAGAATAAGAAGTTCTGTAGAGTATGGTCCATTGTCTAGTAGCATAATATGGAGGTAGTCAGCCCATATGAGTAACTGGGCTATCCCTGACTCGCACAAGGCCACACGCGATAGTTAGATGATCCTGACGGGCACGACTATGTGTCACCTATTGCGAGACCAAACAAGATCTTGCCTGAAGTGCCTACGAAATGGGACAGGGCCCAGCACACACGAGGACCAAAGGCCATAAGCACGGGTTTTCTTGTTTTTTTTTCATTTTTTGTTTTTGTTGTCTCTTTTTAGTTGCTTTTTTATTCTTTTTCACATTTGTCCCATTCCTATTCACAATTTATGTCATTATATGTCCACTAGTTTTGTTTTCCACTAACTGGTGAACTATCGACCCACTACAATCACTAGTACAACGCTCGTGCATTGCTATGGGAACATGAATCAAATAATCAGAATTTGGCAATTTCATAGACCCGTAAGTGAAAAGGATATTTATTTTGTTCTTTACGAAGGGTGCTAGTCCGAACTGGCCTCTCCATTGATTTTGGGGTCATGGGAATGGCAGATTGGGAGGAAAGAGGATATGTCACGTTAGCAAACAAACATTAAAGATTCTGAGTTTGGCTATATCAGCATGAACTTTTCAATTCGACAATCAAATTTACTTTCGGGAACAACACTTCTCCCCCAAACTGGTTTTGATCCCACTTTTGTAGTCTCTATGCAGTATTTGAACGGAGCCTCACACACCACTCGTGACCGATCAACTCGACTTGACTTATTACGGTTTGCACTTGTCTAGCTGTCTTACATGGCCAAAGATCTAAATAATATATTGGTTTGCCATGTCTTCGGGAAATGGTTTCTTTTTTCGCGAATCTTGGGTTAGTTTTTCATCACGTGCAAGTTTAGTTGGCCTGAAGTGTAGATTCCACTTTCCATAGTAAAAAGTGTAAGCAGCTTAAAAAGTGGAATTTGAACTTTTTTACATTGTGCATAATCGTATCTTTAAATATTGGTACTTAAGACAAAAAATAATCTATATGAATATATCAATGGCTAGTATTGTATGTGTGTACTAGGGTTGCTGGTAATTTACATCGCACTATCGTATCAATCGCTCCTCCAGCCCTCTATTCAAACTTACACACATTATTACTGCAACACAAAGTAACAAATCAATTCCTTTCTGAAAGCATAAATACAAATTGGTGTGATAGTAAATTTTATCCCTAACCATGAGCAGAAAAGCCTCATGTAATCAACTCCACCCAAAACTGCACACTTGTGTGAAAAAAAACATTGTGACTCGTTACCACTCCTTGCCTGTAATGAATGTATAATTGGAAATCGTACATCACATGGACAAATGTGTGGTGAACTTTCATAAAGCAATAGAGACCATACTAATTCCGTGTGAGAAGATATTCAAGTGAAGTTTAGTTTTGCGCAAGCAAGGTATATAATGAAATGTCCCTCCCATACTTATCACTCCTCTACAATACATTCATCCATCCACTTGTCCTTCCAGTTGTATAAAGTTGGGCACAATAGGGAAAAGGGGGATGGTTGTTTGTAATTAGGTTTTCATTGTGTAAAAGACATACATCATGTCAAGGAAGATCCACCCCCTCCACTCACATGAGATTGCGTTGAAAAAAAATCAAAATAATCAAGTGACGTGATGGAAAATCCACATCCATCCACTAATAAGAGACCGAATCATCTAACCCGCGAACCTGTTACCCATATCCTCACAGAAGATTACGTCATAATGTGCATGTTCCATTCTAAGGTCCACATCTTCTAGTATGACGACAAATTCTCTAGCCACCCCGGCATTGGACACATACCCCAATTCTCCCCAGCATCCGACATCAAACAAACATGTAAGACACAGGACGGGTGGGTCTTGGGCCTTAGCAGAGGTAACTCAAGAGACTCATGTGGGCCTTACCCGATACCCCAACTCTTGATGCCCTTTCTCTTCCCTCCTAGATTGTTGCTCGACGGTCCCACACTCTTGTTGGGCACCTCCCATGGCCGAGCTTGTAATTTGGTATTAACCAAACTTCAGTTAGTAAATCTTTGTGTTTCTATATATCCTTTTTGATTCGGGTTTCAATTTATATCCAAAGGGACAATCACCCTACACAGAAAATCCATTCAGACTAATACGTGTCACATCCCTTTCGCTGTGTATGGAAGGGCTAGTTAGACTTTTTGGTAGTCTGTGACGTTGGAGAATTTGGTTGACTATCACGGCTTCTCTTGTACAAGCTTTGGAGTTGTCAGTTCGCCTAATTGAAAAACTCTCGCTATGCTGAGGATGTGCAGATAGATATTTTGGCATCATATAACCATGAATCATCTAGTCATATCTGGGTGTGTTCTCTGGAGAAGAATTTACATATTGGCCAAAATCAACTTAGCTATTCTGCATTGGATTGAGATGACAACTAGTTTTTTTGGGCAAGCAAGCATAGAAATCAAGTAACTGGATTATTTCCATTGTTTCTCTTGGAGCAGACTCAATGAATTTCCCACAACTGTCCATAATATTAGCACACTGGTTTGCAATCTGGCTGATAAAACAGATGAGTTCGAAAGTCAATCCATTTGACACACTATTTGCTTGCTTGGATTGAATGAATCAGAAATCGAGCTGCTTGTGCCCCCAATGACATGACTTGCGTTGGGCTAAAAAATGATATGGATGCCTTCCATTCGGGGCACCCCACCCTATTAAATAGCCAAGCTCCCAACTCCATTTTGCGTAGCCAGGCAATGTAGGACTAATCACTAAGTGGACAAGCCCCACCGGAGAGAATGATTGGCTCGGGCAAGAAGAAGAAGTTTTGTAGATATGGAGATAGTCAGCCCACATGAGTAACTAGGATGTCCCTGACTAGCACAAGGCCACACACGACACTTAGATGGTCCTTACGGGCGTGACTATGTGTCGCCTAGTGAGAGACCAAACAAGATCTTGCCTGAAGTGCCTACGAAGTGGGACAGCCCAGCATGCAGGAGGACCATGGGTCTTAGCTCTCGGTTTCCTTGTTTTAATTTTTTACCATTTTTGTTTTCAGTCCTTGCTATCTGTTTTACTTCCTTTTTTATTCTTTTTCACGGTTGTGCCATTCTTATTCATAATTTATGTCGTTATATGTTCACCTCTTTCGTTTTACACCAACTGCTAAACTACAGACCCACTGCAATCACTAGTACAATGCTTGTGCATTGCTACGGGCAACATGAGTCAAATAGTCACAATTTGGCAATTGCATCGACCCATAAGTGAAAGGGATATTTGTAGTTGTTCTTTACGAAAGGGGCCAGTCTGAAGTGGCATCTCCATTGATTTTTGGGTCATGTGCATGGCAGATTGGGAGGAAAGAGGATCTATCACATTAGCAAACAAACATTGAAGATACTGAGTTTCCCTATATCAGCATGTCCTTTTCAATTCGGCAATCAAATTCACTTCCGTGAACAACTCTTCTCCCCCAAACTGGTTTTGATCCCGCTTTTGTAGTCTCTATGTAATTTTTGAATGAAATCTCACACACCGCGCGTGATCGATCAACTCGACTTGACTTATTATGGCTTGTGCTTGTCTAGCTGTCTTTCCCGACAAAAGATCTAAATAATATATCGGTTTTGCCATGTATTCAGCAAATGGTTTCTCTTTCGGTAGTCTCGGGTTACTTTTCATAACATGCAAGTTTAGTTAGCCCGAAGTGTAGATTCCACTTTTTTAGAAAAAATGTAAGCAGCTTAAAAAGTCGATTTGAACTTTTTTACATTGTGCAAAATCAGTTTTTAGAAAATATTGGTACTTAAGACAAAAAATAATCAATATGAACATATCAATGCCTAGTATGGAAATGTGTGTAGTAGGGTTGCTGATAATTTATATCGCACTATCGTATCATTCGCTCCACCAAACCTCTATTCAACCTTACATACATTATTACTGCAACACAAAGTAAGGAATCAATGCCTTGTGAAGGAATATATACACATTGGTGTGATAATAAATTTTATCCCTGACCACGAGAAGAAATGCCTCGTGTAATGAACTCCGCCGAAAACATACACACATTTGGATATAGCAATTTTACCTAACCCAATTACCTTTACTTTGTTCTTGTCACCAAAAGTGATATACTTCAGAGATGAAGCAGTTAAGTTGGGGTCGACATACAATGACTTGTCTCCGGTCATATGACTAGTGCATTCACTATCCATTATCCAGTCGGTACACCCAGAGACATAGTCCTATAGGGGAATTATGTTTTCATAACCACCCATTGTCGGTGTACAAAAGTACGGGCTCTCCTTTTGACCCCTTTACTTGTTCGAGGGCAGTTAGAGCCACGAGCCATGGCCACACTTAGCAGGGCGGAGGAGGGAAGCCGGAGAGAAGCCTAAGCACCAAGGCAAACAAGACAACACCAAGGACGAGAGCCAAAGAGCAGAGGGATGAAGCAGGTTCCCCCGGCAAGACCCTTACTGGGGCAGCCTCAGCGGTCCGACAAGAACCTTGCCGGGGCGGCTCGCCCAACACCAGCGGAGTGCGCCACCCTTGATCCCACTATCTCCAACACCATCAACCACGTTGGGCCAGGGCTCGGGAGGCACCTCCATGGTGGCATGCAGATCTTTGTGAAGATAGAGAATACTCAAGATCAGATGAGGACCAGAAGACGGCGACCCTCGGCGGGATCCTAGCCGAGGAAGTCCACAAGGCCCCCTACAAGACCCTTGTCGGGGATGACAGCAAGTCCCCCTGCAAGACCCTTGCCGGGGATGATGGCAACGCCACGACAGAGACCCTTGCTGGGCCCCCGGAAAGACCCTTGCCGAGGGCATCAGCAGGGCCACTGCCAGACCCGTACCAGCCAAGACTACCACCGCCGTTCGCATGCAGCTGCTAGCCCAACCAGTTGGGCTGTCTCCTGCGTGGCAACATGTGACTAAAGGAAATATGCCCTAGAGGCAATAATAAAGTTATTATTTATGTCCTTATATCATGATAAATGTTTATTATTCATGCTAGAATTGTATTAACCGGAAACATAATACATGTGTGAATACATAAACAAACAGAGTGTCACTAGTATGCCTCTACTTGACTAGCTCGTTGATCAAAGATGGTTAAGTTTCCTAGCCATTGACATGGGTTGTCATTTAATTAATGGGATCAAATCATTAGGAGAATGATGTGATTGACATGACCCATTCCGTTAGCTTAGCACACGATCATTTAGTATGTTGCTATTGCTTTCTTCATGACTTATACATGTTCCTATGACTATGAGATTATGCAACTCCCGTTTACCGGAGGAACACTTTGTGTGCTACCAAACGTCACAATGTAACTGGGTGATTATAAAGGTGCTCTACAGGTGTCTCCGATGGTACTTGTTGGGTTGGCGTATTTCGAGATTAGGATTTGTCACTACGATTGTCGGAGAGGTATCTCTGGGCCCTCTCGGTAATGCACATCACTTAAGCCTTGCAAGCATTGCAACTAATGAGTTAGTTGCGGGATGATGTATTACAAAACGAGTAAAGAACTTACTGGTAACGAGATTGAACTAGGTATTGAGATACCGACGGTCGAATCTCGGGCAAGTAACATACCGATGACAAAGGGAACAACGTATGTTGTTATGCGGTCTGACCGATAAAGATCTTCGTAGAATATGTAGGAGCCAATATGAGCATCCATGTTCCGCTATTGGTTATTGACCGGAGACGTGTCTCGGTCATGTCTACATAGTTTCGAACCCGCAGGGTCCGCACGCTTAATATTACGATGACAGTTATATTATGAGTTTATATGTTTTGATGTACCGAAGGTTGTTCGGAGTCCCGGATGTGATCACAGACATGACGAGGAGTCTCAAAATGGTCGAGACATGAAGATTGATATATTGAAAGCCTATGTTTGGATATCATAAGTGTTCAGGGTGAAATAGTGATTTTACCGGAGTACCGGAGGGGTTACCGGAACCCCCCGGAGGCTATTGGGCCTTATGGGCCCAAGTGGAGGAAGAGGAGAGGCGGCCAAGGGGCAGCCGCGCGCCCCTCCCCTCCCAAGTCCGAATTGGACAAGGAGGGGGGCGGCGCCCCCCCTTTCCTTTCCCCTCTCTCCTCCTTCCAACCAAGTCCTAATCCAACTAGGAAAAAGGAGGGGAGTCCTAGTCCTGGTGGGAGTAGGACTCCTCCGACGTGCCCTCTCCCCTGGCCGGCCGCACCCCCCCTTGCTCTTTTATATACGGAGGCAGGGGGCATCCTAGAGACACAACAATTGATCATTGATCTCTTAGCCATGTGCGGTGCCCCCCTCCACCATAGTTCACCTCGATAATACTGTAGCGGTGCTTAGGCGAAGCCCTGCGTCGGTAGAACATCAACATCATCACCACGCCGTCGTGCTGATGTAACTCTCCCTTAACACTCGGCTAGATTGGAGTTCGATGGACGTCATCGGGCTGAACGTGTGCTGAACTCGGAGGTCTCGTACGTTCAGTACTTGGTCGGTCGGATCGTGAAGACGTATGAGTACATCAACCGCGTTGTGCTAACGCTTCTTCTTTCGGTCTATGAGGGTACATGGACAACACTCTCCCCTCTCGTTGCTATGCATCACCATGATCTTGCGTGTGCATAGGATTTTTTTTGAAATTACCACGTTCCCCAATAGTGGTATCCGAGCCAGGTTTTATGCGTTGATGTTATATGCACGAGTAGAACACAAGTGAGTTGTGGGAGATATAAGTCATACTGCTTAGCAGCATGTCATACTTTGGTTCGGCGGTATTGTTGGATGAAGCGGCCCGGACCGACATTACGCGTAGGCTTACGCGAGACTGGTTCTACCGACGTGCTTTGCACACAGGTGGCTGGCGGGTGTCAGTTTCTCCAACTTTAGTTGAACCGAGTGTGGCTACGCCCGGTCCTTGCGAAGGTTAAAACAGCACCAACTTGACAAACTATCATTGTGGTTTTGATGTGTAGGTAAGAACGGTTCTTGCTAAGCTCGTAGCAGCCACGTAAAACTTGCAACAACAAAGTAGAGGACGTCTAACTTGTTTTTGCAGGGCATGTTGTGATGTGATATGGTCAAGATGTGATGCTATATTTTATTGTATGAGATGATCATGTTTTGTAACCGAGTTATCAGCAACTGGCAGGAGCCATATGGTTGTCACTTTATTGTATGCAATGCAATCACCCTGTAATGCTTTACTTTATCACTAAGCGGTAGCGATAGTCGTAGAAGCATAAGATTGGCGAGACGACAATGATGCTACGATGGAGATCAAGGTGTCGCGCCGGTGATGATGGTGATCATGGAGGTGCTTCGGAGATGGAGATCACAAGCACAAGAAGATGATGGCCATATCATATCACTTATATTGATTGCATGTGATGTTTATCTTTTATGCATCTTATCTTGCTTTGATTGACGGTAGCATTATAAGATGATCTCTCACTAAATTTCAAGATAAAAGTGTTCTCCCTGAGTATGCACCATTGCCAAAGTTCGTCGTGCCCAGACACCACGTGATGATCGGGTGTGATAAGCTCTACGTCCATCTACAATGGGTGCAAGCCAGTTTTGCACACGCAGAATACTTAGGTTAAACTTGACGAGCCTAGCATATGCAGATATGGCCTCGGAACACTGAGACCGAAAGGTCGAGCATGAATCATATAGTAGATATGATCAACATAGTGATGTTCACCATTGAAAGCTACTCCATTTCACGTGATGATCGGTTATGGTTTAGTTGATTTGGATCACATGATCACTTAGAGGATTAGAGGATGTCTTTCTAAGTGGGAGTTCTTAAATAATATGATTAATTGAACTTAAATTTATCATGAACTTAGTACCTGATAGTATCTTGCTTGTCTATGCTTGATTGTAGATAGATGGCCAGTGTTGTTGTTCCATTGAATTTTAATGCGTTCCTTGAGAAAGCAAAGTTGAAATATGATGGTAGCAATTACACGGACTGGGTCCGTAACTTGAGGATTATCCTCATTGCTGCACAGAAGAGTTATGTCCTGGAAGCACCGCTAGGTGTACCTCCTGCGCCAGCAACTGCAGACATTGTGAATGCCAGGCAGTCGCGTGTTGATGACTACTTGATAGTTCAGTGTGCCATGCTTTACGGCTTATAACCGGGACTTCAACGATGTTTTGAACGTCATGGAGCATATGAGATGTTCCAGGAGTTGAAGTTAATATTCCAGAAGAATGCCTGGATTGAGAGATATGAAGTCTCCAATAAGTTCTATAGCTGCAAGATGGAGGAGAATAGTTCTGTCAGTGAGCATATACTCAAGATGTCTGGGTATTGCAATCACTTGATTCAACTGGGAGTTAATCTTCCGGATGATAGCGTCATTGACAGAATTCTCCAATCACTTCCACCAAAGTACAAGAGCTTCGTGATGAACTATAATATGCAAGGGATGGATAAGACAATTCTCGAGCTCTTCGCAATGCTAAAGGCTGTGGAGGTAGAAGTCAAGAAGGAGCATCAAGTGTTGATGGTCAATAAGACCACTAGTTTCAAGAAGAAGGGTAAAGGGAAGAAGAAGGGGAACTTCAAGAAGAACGGCAAGCAAATTGCTGCTCAAGAGAAGAAACCCAAGTCTGGACCTAAGCCTGAAACTGAGTGCTTCTACTGCAAGCAGACTGGTCACTGGAAGCAGAACTGCCCCAAGTATTTGGCGGATAAGAAGGATGGAAAGGTGAACAAAGGTATATGTGATATACATGTTATTGATGTGTACCATGCTAGAGCTCATAGTAGCACCTGGGTATTTGATACTGATTCTGTTGCTCATATTTGCAACTCAAAACAGGGACTACGGATTAAGTGAACACTGGCAAAGGACGAGGTGACGATGCGCGTGGGAAATGGTTCCAAAGTCAATGTGATCGCGGTCGGCACGCTACCTCTACATCAACCTTCGGGATTAGTATTAGACCTAAATAATTGTTATTTGGGGCCAGCGTTGAGCATGAACATTATATATGGATCTTGTTTGATGCAAGACAGTTATTCATTTAAATCAAAGAATAATGGTTGTTCTATTTATATGAGTAATATCTTTTATGGTCATGCACCCTTGAAGAGTGGTCTATTTTGGATGAATCTCGTTAGTAGTGATACACATATTCATATGTTGAAGCCAAAAGATGTAGAGTTGATAATGATAGTGCAACTTATTTGTGGCACTGCCGTTTAGGTCATATCGGTGTAAAGCGCATGAAGAAACTCCATACTGATGGACTTTTGGTACCACTTGATTATGAATCACTTGGTACTTGCAAACTGTGCCTCATGGGCAAGATGACTAAAACGCCGTTCTCCGGAACTATGGAGAGAGCAACAGATTTGTTGGAAATCATACATACATATGTATGTGGTCCGATGAATGTTGAGGCTTGTGGGGGATATCGTTATTTTCTCACCTTCGCAGATGATTTAAGCAGATATGGGTATATCTACTTAATGAAGCATAAGTCTAAAACATTTGAAAAGTTCAAAGAATTTTAGAGTGAAGTTGAAAATCATCGTAACAAGAAAATAAAGTTTCTACGATCTGGTCACGGAGGAGAATATTTTAGTTATGAGTTTCACTAGTAGAAAAAGGACCTAATGTGAGACACATTAGTCCCGGTTCGATTTTGGCCCGGTACTAATGGTACCATTAGTGCCGGTTCGAACGGCTATGCATTAATGCCGGTTCGTGTTGAACCTTTAGTACCGGTTCGTGCCACGAACCGATACTAAAGGGGTGGTGGCAGGCTGGCGTCAGGCCGGGGCCCCACGATCACCTTTAGTACCGGTTCATGGCACAAACCGGTACTAAAGGGCTATCCTTTAGTACCGGTTCGTGCCACGAACCGGGACTAAAGGGGTCTGACCTATGGTCCCGGTTGGAGACACAAACCGGGACTATAGGGCA